>NW_022196738.1:0-163997 GCF_008641045.1 Pistacia vera | reverse complement strand
GTTAGATGACTCAATACAGTAAACTGTTTATTAGCGTCATCTAGTATTAAAAGACAAAATTTTAATCAAATTTACTTCTATTAAGAACTATAGAAGTCTATTTTTAAGTGTTTATAACACCGTCTAATTGGAGTCTGAATTAAAAAAAAAAAAAAAAAAAATTGCCCACATTTGAATAATTATATATTTATAATATATTAAAATTTAATAGTATTTTACTTTATATATGAATAATTTTTTCCTGCATGGTTGCTATGATTTGTGCCCTTGTAAAAAAGCAATTAAATAATCATAATTAATTAGATCTTTGAGCTTTCTAAATCTGGCAACAGAAAACAATATGAAATTGTAATGAAAACAGTTTAATTTATGGCAACAATTAATCCTATCTTTACATATCTCTTGGAGTGTATGCTCATCCCATATAATCATTTTGGATCAAAGGAAATCATGTAAATAATTAGCACCAAAAGGTTTCACATATAAAAAAAAACTTGATTTTTGTAAGGTTGATTTATTAATTAACTAATGATAATTCTCTATCTCCTATAAATATTCGCTTTAATGAATAAGTCTCGGATTAAAATTTATATATGATTGGAAAACTAGTAAAAGAACAAAATTTCAATCAAATTTCCCGTACTAGAAAACAGCAAAATGTCTTTTAGTAATTTTTTCACGTGAGGAAACTTGGTTTAGTTTTACATGAAAGTTCTCAGCTATGGACAATTTAATTTTTTTTTTAAATACAGATTAAGTTTTCTCGTGTTAGGAAACTGTTAATTTACTCAAATTTCTTTTAGTAGGAAACTTTAAAATTTTGTATTTTAGTAATTTTCTCAGGCCAAGAAACTAGGTATGGGTTTAAAAAAAAAAAACTTGGATATACAACTTCTTCTAAGGATTAACTGAGGTATGCATAAATTGGTTCAGATACCTCAGTTATTAGAAGAAGAAAACCTAGAAAATATGAGTAAATATTGGAGTATGGAAGTGTTAAAAGATACAAATTTATAAGAAATTTCATAAATTTGGATTTAAAAAAGTTTAATGCAAACACCCACCAAAGAGAATGAATGGATGTATTGACTAAACCTAAAACTAAGAATATGTTTACTTTGATTTGACTCTCAATGATTATTGTAGCACAAAGGCAGGCCAAGCATGTTTAAACCAAATCAATGTTCTAATTCATCTTACATGCTTTCATGCTTGCCCATAATCATGTTTTAACTTTTGTTAAACATGATTACAAAAGGGGTTTAAATATTTAAATACTTTTGAAATTAAATTTTTTCAACTAAAGAAATGATTCTGAGAGAGGTGCTTTCGCTTTCAAAAATCAAAAGTAGTAAAAGAAAGAGAGAGAGAGAGAGAGAGGGTGGCCTTGTAATTGCATGAAAAGTAACAATTTTTTATCTTACTTTGCCCTTTGAAATTTGAAACTCTTTCTTTCTCAAAATCAATTGGAATCATGCCTGCCAAAGCGAAAGAATTAAAGAAGAGAGAGTTAAATAAAGAATTGGAAGAAATAAATGAATAATTTAATAATAAATTAAAAAAAAAAAAAAGAATTAGCATATTGCATGCCAACCCCATCATCTTTCTCTCACAAAATTGAACCCAAAAAGGTTTAACTCTATTTTCTCTTCCTTTTACTCTTTCTCCTCCTCCTCCTCCTTCTTCTTCTTCTTCTTCTTCTTCTTCTCTCCATTTCCCAAATGAAACTTCTTTGCTCCTTTGCTTCCTCATTCTCATTCTTCACAAGTTTTCTTTGTTCATGCAAGATCCAAAGAGCTCTCACTCAAGGTATGCAAATCAAATAATATTCAAAATGCTCTCAATAATATCTCCCCCCCTCTCTCTCTCTCTCTCTCTACATTATTTCTTCTCATATTATTTCTTACAACAACAAAAATCAAACTCATTTTTGCATGCTGGCAAAAGGGTATTTCACAGTATGGTATTACTAGATTTTTAATAAATGTTTTCAATTCAGCAATTCATATTGATTCGATAATGTTATCAGATCAGTATCTTAACATTAAGATGAAATGACATGGTTAATATTAACTTATACTCTTATCGGTCATAACTTAGTTCATTTACTATTGTTTTTTTTTCTTTTTGTTATATTTCTTATTGTTATACATATTATTGGTTTTTTTACTGAAAAAATGTGTTTATGTTTGTATAGTTGTGTGATTGATTCTCTGTTATTAGGTGACAATTTTTTAAATTTCATTTATGTTTTTTTTTTTACAAACGAGTTAATCACTACGTTTTTTAACTAAAGTAAATATATAATTTAATTCTCAAAATATCCTAATCATCTTGTCTGCCACTAGAACCATCATTAATTGTCCCATCTTAAAAAAATAAAGAGAATTTAAAATGTTCAACTACCCTATGGGCCTAATTTCCACTTGTGGGCTACCCTCTTGGGCAAATCCAGCCTATTGTAAAGAAAACCATCTCTTGACTAGCCTGATTATCAAATATGCAAATTACAAAGGCTTAATAAGAAATGTTGTGTCAAAAGAATTAATCAAAAAATATTTTAGTGGGATGACTTTAAATTAATTTTTTAGAATAATTTTTTTTTCCCTCTTTGTACATAGATAATTATATTATGTTGACTAATTCTTTTTTTTTAGAATTTAAGAGATATTAAAGTAAGATTATTCAAAATTAGCGATATTTAGTTGATTAACGCGTTGTCGACTAAGTCAATAGCCCTTTATCCTGGTCTAAAAAATTGTTAATAATAAACTATTAGAATAATTACCTTAATTTTCTTAAATAATTAACATATTAATGTTGATGACAAAAAAATTGTAACAAAAATCGGTAAATCAAATTTAAGTTTAAGGTCAAGGCCACGATTTAATTGTTAGCCTTACTAACTGGATTTGAGTGTATTTTGTTACCAAATGAGCATATTTTAGAATTAAATTCATATAAATATCACAAGAAACAATTGTATTGTAATTATTATTTAATTTAAATGCATAGGAAATTACTCCAAATTTCACATAAAAATGGATATCAAAACTCATCTCAACAAAGTTCATCTGGCATGATTTTTGCCTTAATTCGTAATTGAAGTCAAAAAACAAGTACATTTGACGCTCAGGAAATGATTCCTGACATGAAATTTTTTGGAATTCCAGGAAACGCTGGTACCAAAGAGCAATGGACATGGCAACTCACCAATGGAAAAACATTTCCGCCTTCAGAAATCATGCAACAACGGCAATAAATCCAAAACCTTGGAAACAAAATAATATTTCAACCAATTCCAAGTCCATGATCACATCCTGGAGCAAACTGTACTCTCTGGAAAGCAGTTTCCAGGCACCCTGGAGAAGTTCCTGGAAATGGGAATAGAGCTTCAGGAAAGCTGAGGAAATGTACATACCCTTCGGGTTGCACTCATTCACTCGCGTATGTTTGTGCGCTCCAATTTCGTCCTATAACGAGGTTTTAGAGCGCCATTCTCCTTAGGAGAAGAAACAGTCCTAGGTCGAAGGCGTTCCCTGGAAACTCATATCAGGAGAGGATCACTAATGGTAATACCAGTATGGTATTAGGGAGTGTGTGAGTAGGTTAAGCACGGAAGTAGGCGGCGTTTTTCGAGGGAAATCGTTGACAGATGATGTTTTGATGAGAAGATTTTGGTGGGGGAAGAAGAAGCATGAGCAAAGTGAGGAGGCGGAATCAAATGGAAGTATAGGGGAGAAGAAGCATGATGAGAAGGAAGAAGCTTGGACCAAGTCCTTTGAGTAGATGATTTTGGCTGAAAAAGAAAAGAACAAGATCAGATTGACTTGATGAGTTGAAAAAGGTTTTTTTCTTTTTTAATAATTATTTTGGGGTTTAATTTAATTATTGGGTTCATGGTTTGTACTTAATTGATTTAATCAGTGCATATTTTTTATTTCAAGTTCTCATTGATTTAATTCTATTATGTCAAGCATGAGACACCCAAAACATAGTTACCTTGAGCTCATTCTAGAACCTTTTTATCTAAACCAAATGGTTTAAAGTTTAGGAAGCAATTACTTGACTTGATTATTGTGAGTGTGTGTTTTGAAGAGGTATGTTTATGTAAGGGGATTGTATTGAATATATTTAATCTATTATTTAAGGAATGTTCATTATTAGACGTGATATTTGATGTCTTCATAAGAAAATGTTATATAAAATAAGCGTTTTATAAAACATTCTTATAAAGATGTTCCTAGGATGAGGGATGACAAAATGACTCATCTTTTTTTTTTTTTGGTGAGACGAGGGTGTCCAGTTAGCTTGTATGCAATCGACTAATCCCGAGACCTTGAAATTAACGATTGAGTAAACCCTCTAATGGTCACCCTTATTAGAAACCGAAGGGAATCAAACTCAAATCTCTTCAGTAATATATCTAAGAGTTTCTATCGCTCTAATCCGCTATCCACTGAGGGTTCAAAATGACCCCATCTTTGAACTAGTTTTCTAACCCATATACGAGTATAGGAAGATTGTAGGGCTGAAATTTATCATTGAGACCTGACCCAAGACCTAAGTTCCGATTAAAATCTATTATTAGTTTATTTTTTTTTTTAATTCTTGAACATTACTAAAATATGTCCATGTCTTGGATTGTTACACCTAGACCAGCTTGGGCCAATACCCAATCGTAAATAAATCATTTCATAATTACCTAGTTGTACAACAATTGTTGTACGAAAGATTTCTTCTTCGATGTCGAATTTTGTGTCATCAAAACATTGTTCTGTGGCCATAGTATTGAAATCTAATCCAATTGGCAAGAACCCCAAAAACAAGACCAAACCATTTTCTAATTGCACAAAGTTTAAAATGTTGAAATACACCCCCAACACCACCTCTTCTCGTATCCATTGAGCTCCAGAAGAACATTGTTTTGGCTAACAACCTTAGCTCTATGAAACTAAAACTCATCTTTTTAGTGTACAAATGTGGGTTAATTTGTTATCCTTATATCCACTCTATAATCCCTAAAAAAATGAAAAATTGAGCACTTGGGATAAAGTTTAGTGTTATTTAATCAATATCATACTGTCAAGTCGTAATTTTTATGAGCACTTATGTCACTCTCAAATCACATTAAAATTATCAATTTTGCTTAATCAACCCACACTTTTTAACAGCTTCATAATCATTTCATTCCATGTGTTATATTACATAATTATAAACTTCATTTATTGTCGTATTTACCAAACTCTGCTAATTATTCTCCTTATGTTTTTTACTTAAAATGAAATTTTAGGTAAGACAGAGTTTGTAATGTGTAATTCATATTTAATTCCTCATAAATTTATTTATTTTTACGTTTTTAATCATAGGTTTAAGAGTCTGTATGTTTTACACGATTCTGGAATGATTAGATTATATTAAAATAATGCTAAAAGTGTGTTATACTTTATATATTTTTCGAACTATAATAATTGATATTTTAAAGTAAAAGATTAATGTATTGCAATATAGATAAAATAAGAATAATTAAATGAGAATGTAGGTGTTTTTTCTTTTATTAATTATTATTGTATTGTTTTTTTTTTGGTAGGTTGAGGGATTACAATTTGTATTATCAAATCAAAGATTTCTGAGGAAGTCACATGAAACAATTCTGCATTGCAAAAAATTCCAAATGTGGCCTTATCAAAAGCGAAGTATAAGCATCCATCCTAAATCGAGTGAAATTGAAGAACAAAATTTCGGAAGCTGGGTGCGAAGCAAGACAATTCTTCCTATTGTTTTTTAAATGTTGAGTTTGTATATTTTATAGTGTTAGTTAACAATCCCATATTAATTATTTAATAAAATGAAAATCTTAAATGCAAACGTCTTTTTTTCTTCTATGAGTTTCGAAGAAACAAATCAAATACAAATTTTGCCAATTGTCTCACCCAAGCGTGCATTCTAATGTTAAGAATAAACACCAGAATTTAAAATAATCAGAATGTCTTACCCACCCATGGGTAGTCCAAAGGTAAGGTGAACAAAGGGGGCTGCAAATGGTTAACCCCCCAATCTCAGGTTCGATTCTCACTGGGTGAAACGCTTATCCATGATTACTTTGAAGACCCCAGCAGTGGGTTGTTGTGAGATACCTCCTAAGAATTAGTTGAATGACGTAAGCAGTTTGGACATAGCAAAAATAACTAATTCAATAACAATCTTTTAACATATTTAATGTTTTCATATCATTCGATCTCAATTCTTAATTCTCAATATGTGGTGGCTTTTATCTCACAATTTGGCCCTCTTGAAACACTATTTCAATTGAGAAAAATATATGGGATGGTTAGCTTTACACAATTAATGAATATTCATAGAACTTAGAGCAAGAGACTACTTTTATTTATTTGTTTGGAATATTTCAATCCTTGACAGTAATTAACAAATTACCAGCTGGTGGAACTCCATGTAAGTCTGTTTAACTAATCATAAGCTTCTTTGTGTCAACCTTGGGCTAAAACTTTGAATTTCATTTCAAATTAATCTGGATTTTGGCTTGATTTATGGTATCCAAGAATGACTAACTCAATATTTGTGACTTTAAAGCTAAACTTTTTACATTATCACTATCAAGCTTGATTTGTAAAATTTTATAGAAAAATTATGTTTTTTTTTTTTTTATTAATATTCATACTAAAAAGTTTACATTTTATATTGAAAACTATATATATTTTCACCTTAACAAAGCAAACATATGATTGATAATAAATAAATAAATAATTATTTATATATATAATATTTTTGATACCCATGTTTAATTTTCAAAAGACATTCATTTATCATATTTAAAAGTATTGTTTTCATAACTAAAGATGCAAAATCCCAAATATGTATTTTATTTATTTAAAATAAATTAACTCGAAAACTTTGAATAATCAAACAGAATAACTTTTGGGATGAATTTAAAAGAATTGGACGATTGGGATTGGATTTTTTATATTTTTTTAACTTTTATTGGGATTAGGGTCTTGCCTAATCTGTGGTTTAGAAAAAGCCATGTGTAGTCCACTATGAGATAACACATTTCTTCAATTAAAAGACTTTGTGTTTTTTAATTAATTATTAAAAAGCAAAGGGTCTCACAATATGATGAGGATTTGACTAAGTTTAACTTTATCTAATTAATATTTAATAATAATCACATATTATGTCTTGAGAACCACAACTTTAATCAATGTGTTAAAGAGGTAGCAATAGCTTTAGTGCATTAATTAAAGCTATCCTATTTTGACTTTAATTAAAAGCTTATATTTATCAATTACATATCAACCCCTATATATGTATATCAGTTATAAACCATTAAAAATAATTTAAATATTTTTATTGTTAATTAAGCTTAACATTGATATATATATGTGGTGAAATAAGAATCATCCAAAAGTAAATTAGTAAGGGTTTATTAAGAAACTCTACATAGAGTAACCATTATAAGTGCATTGATTATCCTTATTTATAATCATAATCAAACTTTATGTAATAACTTTTTAACATGAAAGAAGCATAATTTCTTGGATGATTTTTCCCAAATTGTCATATTATAAAAAAATATTAAGATTTCAATAACGACGTTTTATTAATATTAATGTTTTTGTTTATCTAATTATTAAGAAAATATAGAATAGTAGAAACATTTATATGAGTTTGGTTATTTATCAGATCATAAATACTCATTTTTTCATTATCTTTTTCTTTTCTTTTGGAACAAAAATGAGTTTTGTTGATGCAAAGATTTACATCAACCAGAGGTACGTGATTGATAACATTAAAACCACTTAGAATGTGTGCATGATCCCAATGGATCAGCGATATATTGATATGATGACGAATATGCAAGAATTAATATAAAACACAAAAAACCAAAGGACTTTTTAAAGTTGTTCAGTTGCTTGTAATATAAGGCTTACGTTCACAGTTATATTATTGAATGTATTTGAAAGAGCAATTCGATTTATAAAGAGTTTGCAGTTTGTTTTCTGCGCGTGACTTATTTACTTATTTCTCATCCCTAAAAATAGATTACAACTAAGTTTATATAATGTCAATTACACGATTGAGTTGGAGATAAACTCAATTTGATTAGGTGAGGAGTTATGTGATCTTCGGCTTTGAATGATGATTTTATCTGCTCTAGATTTTCTACGCAACAAGTTTCAACAATGAGAGTAAAACCTTACAATGTATTTTATTATTCTTTTTCAAAAACAACAAATTAAGGTGGTATAGTAGCTCAACCATTTGAGCACATTTTATGGGGGACATGATGAGCATAGGATACCAAACATTATCTAAATGTCTAGTTTCTTCATCTCTTTGTTTCAATAATCATTTTGTAGAACAATTTTTGTTGACCAATACACCAAAAATTTAAATAAAAAAAGAAAGAAAGAAGAAAATGGTTGACCAACCTGGCTATAATAGGTTAGAGAGAGGACTATTTTTTTTTTTCCAACAATAAAAATAAATAAAATAAAAAATTGTATAGTGTGTCTTTGAAAGTGCTTTTGTGAAAAGCATTTTCAATTAAGAAAACTTTTTTTAAAAGCACTTGAAAATTACTCTTTCTAAAAATAACAAATTGCGTAATGCTTCTCTAAGACATACTTCAAATGGTTTTTTTTTTTTTTTTTTTTTTTTCTTTAATATAGGTCTGTTTTCTTAAAAAAATATATAAAATAAATATTCATGTATTTGTATTAAAAAAAACTCTATTAGTTGCATCTCAACCCACAAATTAAATTTTTTAATGATTTTTAGTAACATTTTATGAATAATTATTTTTTATTTTTTAGAGATTAAGAACCCTTGTGACAAAAAAATGCACTCTAAACTATGAGACTAAACCCTCTAATTATATCTTAAAAGGCATTAATTATTAATTAAGCTTTTAATTCATATATTCAAATTTCTTTTATGAAAGCAACTTTATACCTTTACCTAAGAAATGTGCCACATTTTTTCAAATTACAAATTTTCTTTTGATGTAAAAGGAATCTATCATCGTCTAGTAGAAGTTAGTGGAGATTCCAAAAATTTTAATTTAATTAAAAAAAAAAAAAAATGAAATACACTTTATACTATCATGATTTAATTTGTTGCACCGAATTAGCTCCTTGATGTGAGTAAAATTAAAGTCTTCTATGACATTTTGGCATATAATACTATTATAATATAATATAGGTTTTTAAAAAGGAAAGGAGGTGACATTCATAAGATTATCATCTCTTATTCTTCATCAACCTCTAATCTCAAACGCTATTTTCTACACTTTTCATAAATCCAATCTTTCTTTGTGCTATTTTACCGTTGTATTTAGTCCCAACTACTAAATCATCCTTTGACGATTGCTTTTGTACCAACTACTAAATCATCTTTTGACGATCTCTTCTGTGCCGATGCTATTGTGGGGCATGTTGATGGCAATATCATCGACACTATTTTCCAATAAAACACTACCATTTTTTAAAATTTATTTTACTCTATAATAAGGCTAGGGTTTTCTGTCGTTTATTTTGTTTTCATTAAAATTTATAATTAACCATTGATTTTCAATTTTTTTGGGTTTTTTTTAGTATATTGTACAACTTGTGTATATTTTTTTAGTTTCCAAAAAAAGTGACTCTTAATGAGATAGGTATGGATAAAATATTATTTGGTAATAGGAATAATTCTGGTGAAGGAAATTAATGAATATTTTCTCTTATCTATAAGGTACGGGCCCATAGTTTTAGGCCACCCCTCTCGCCCTATCCTAATAATATATAAATAGATTTTTTTTTTTTTTTTTTTTTCATCCAAACATAAATTGTTGATCTTAGGTTTGACTTATATGTGTAACTTCTAAAATAATAAGTCACTTATTCTCATTGTTTTTGGATTCCACTTTTCAGAAGTGAATTTATCGTAAATCGGTAAATTTTTGTTAAAATTTAAACTTATCAATTCACTTTCATCTATTGAAACGATCTAACTCAACTCGAGAGGAAGAATTAGTTATATTTATATCATTTATATTTGAAAAATGTTATACTTACGATATCTTTTTATAAATTTTCTCTCACAATCTTGATATAATAGTTTATAATTGGTCCCTTTGTAAAAAACCTCATCTAATAAATTGCGACTGATCAATTGTGAGTTAACACGTCGAGATTATAAGAAAAAATTTGTAAAAAGAGATTGTGGGTATATCATCGCTCACAATGTTTACATCAAATGAAATCCCATCAAAAATACAATTTTATTTGAAATAAAATAAAAAATTATTTAAATTTTATTAGATAAATATATATAAATACGACAATAAAGATGATGTAATATACTCGACCAGCGACGTTCGAGGAATTTTTCTACCATATGGACACGTAAGGGTGTTTCCTGACGAATTGAGGCAATAAGGGCATTCTTGTTTCCTTAAAATATCTTGTCTCAAGTCCCACGTGCTCAGACAGGGTGTTAAAATATGGTACAGCAATGAGTACAAATTTATTCCACAAAACAACAATCATGATTCATGTATCACATGAGATCCTGCAAACTTTTCAGACCAATTAGGAGATCCAATGGCTCAGATCACATGGATACACTTGATGGTGGATGGCCCCTTATCGCTTTCTATGAGGTCCACCACACATTAGTATTGTGTTTTTGTTTAATGGTATATTTGGTTGGTAAGGGCTATTAAGTGCCTTGGCCCACCGCTCATAATGGCAAGTGTTTTACACGCTCCGGAGTTGAAAAACAAGATATGGTCCTCATGAATTAGAGATTTGTATATTGGTTCCGCGGAGGCGCGGGAGGAGGGGGGATATATTCAGGAGTC
Organism: Pistacia vera; assembly: GCF_008641045.1. NCBI lineage: Eukaryota > Viridiplantae > Streptophyta > Magnoliopsida > Sapindales > Anacardiaceae > Pistacia > Pistacia vera. The sequence goes on along the minus strand of NW_022196738.1, from coordinate 153,133 downwards.
TTAATTGACTGTAGTGGTTAGATTGATTCGATAATATTACAAAAACGATTTTATTGTTTGGGTTAATTTTGGATCGTCAAAATAGTTTAACAACTCTATTTTACATAAAATTTAAATATTATTTTTAAAGAAAAAAGATAACAAAAATTTTATACAAACACGTCAAAATAAAAGAAACATAGTCAATCTTCCACCCAAAATTTATGCCTACAAAATGGACAAGATTAAGAGTATTTAGACTTGACCCAAACTTGAAATTTGGTTTAAAGAACTTGTATTTAGGTTCAAGAACACAAATAATATGAACTTCAATTTCCTTATGATACAATTTGACCAAGTCTAAGTCCTCGTACAGGGTCAAGAGGAAAGAACAAAATTTTATTTTGTTGGTCAACTTACAATTCATGACAAGAAAGAAAAAAACGATTCACATCTAATCGAGAACATTATGGTCATATGTTGGCCAAACCAATATAATACCAACAAGTGTCGTGTTACAAAAGTATCGAGTCAATAACATTATCACGATGACCAATATTACTATTTCCATAATGAATTAGGATTTTTTTTATATATATATTTTTAGTTTAAAAGATATTATAATATTTTATTTAGGTAAAAATCAAATGAGGAAATGATCCTAATCACTTAGATCATAATACAAAATTGTAAAAATTTAAAAACCATGCATTAATTGAATTACTAAAAATCATGTAAACAAGAGTTGGCATTTATAGAATGACTTAATAATATTTTTGGCCTAAATGATAAAACCATGAGTAATGGTACCTACTAATCACACATTTTGGGATATGAATTTTTTTAAATTCACGTTGTAAATCTAATATTTAGTTAGTGTTTTTTGTGGGCATTTATTAAAATAAAAAACACAAATTTCATTTATCGACATCTGACTATTAGATAATCGACCTGAACTGATGATGTTAAAACAAAAAATTTCAATCATAGTTTCTCTTAACTCATAATATTTTCAAGATTTTTTTTATTTTTTCACAATTAGATAAAAAAAAATAGAAATAATTAATTATTACAATATTATGATATAACATCCAACTGTTAGCTTATCAGCCAACCAATAAACCTATAAACAATTCCTTAGAAACTCCTATTCATGAAACACATTGACTATTCCCATTTGAGGGTGTCTTACACGCGCCAAAGAAAGAGAGTGGGAATGGAATGAAATCCAAAGCTTAGGTTGTAAAATACAAAAGAAATAATAATAAAATAAAATCACTATCTATATTCTATAACGGATATAAAAATAATAATATTAATTATAATAATAAAATATAGAATATAATTACCCAACCTAACCGCTTAATCTCATAGTTGCTGTCCGAATAGTCTTCCCATTGAAGTAAAGTTAGTTGAAGTTGGCCAGCTTGAGTGAGAAAGTGGGCAACTCTGTCTTAATTATGAGTATGACCATTGTTTACCCAAAAGTTTGGATTTTTATCATTCACCTCCCTAAAAGATTTACTTCGTTTCGTTGGAGCCCTCCCCCGCCCCAACACAAAGTTTCACAAAATATTATAAACCCTTATAAACATTTGATTTAATTATTAGAAATCTTTATAAAGTTGAGATTTTAATTGATATGATTGTTGAGGTAGATGATGTAGTAAATAACATTACGAGGTGGCACCTATGGTACCTATTTATATGGCGAAAAGCTATGTAATTCTATGACACTAGTGTTGATTCAGATTTTTCTGATTCGACTAGTGTTTTAGTGCATGACCTTTCTGTGAGAATTAAGATCGAGGAAATAAAATTTTCAGAGTATTAACTCAAACCAATTGTTAAATTGTATTGTTTAAAAAATAAATGTACTTTTACATAACAACGAGTCTACCCTATAATTCCAAAGAGCCAAAGCTAACCCATTTCATTATGAATTGATGATCTTTAATGATACCATCTTTTCTGCGGTGTTAACATATAAGTTAGGATATGCGCGTGGAAATAATCATAAACCTCTTATTAGGGGGATCATATTACTTTTTAAAAATTATGGGTTCTGGAATACGGTGATTTTTTAGGGGGGTGGAAAGAATTCTCCCAAAAGACATTATTATAAATCCAACAAAAGTTAAAAGGACACAAAGAGAGAGAAGAAAAAAAAAAGAAAAGAAAAGATGGAAGTAAATTGATACAAGTAAGAAGCAAAATCAGAGTCAGAAGCCAATTCAAAGTAAAACAAAAACAAAGTAACCATTAACATAACATAAACTATTTGTTATGTAAAAGCTTTAGCATACAAAACCATAGAATTATCAAACCATGTTGTTTTGTAAAGGAGAGGGAGGAGGCTAAAGCAAAGAAACAAAGGAAGAAACAAAGAAGCACAGAGAAAAAGAAAGAAAGAGTCTTCTTTTGTTGGCTGGCTGCAGCCAGGCTGTTCAAGGCTTTCCTTTTTGTGGGAATTTCAGCTTTTTGAAGGCTCTTGTTTAGCAGAATTGGAAAATTTTGAGACTCATGAGGTAAATGATGAGTTTAATTTTTTATTTTTTCTTTATGAAGTTTCAATTTTTTGTTGGTTATTTTGTTTATGATGATGTTAGCTTTTGTGGGGTGTTTTGATTTTTGTGTTGTGGGTTTGGAGGAGATAACGTTTTTGTTCTGGTTTTTTAGCAGATGAAAAGGTTGGTTTTTTAACAAGTTTTTGATATCTTGGGTCCTTTTTGTCTTCAAATTGTCAGAATTTAAATCCTTTAAAATTTGATTCTCAGAACAATTTACTGTTTTCCTCCAAAATTAGAATTCTGGAACAGTACCACTTGTTTTGGGTGATTTTGTTTTCTGATAGAACCTTTTGTTCTCAAAGTACAATTTCCCTGTACAGTTTAAGTGTATCAAGCTTGTCAAAGGACTTGTTTTTCTATGTTTTCTTCCAGTAAACAAATGGGAATTTCACTTTCATGGGATTGTTTAACTTGACTCTTGTGATTTGGAAGCTTCTGTTCTGTTTGTGTAGTTTTGTTGATAAATTATTTTTTTGACCTCCAATTGTAAACCATATATAAACAACCAAGCTTGAGTTTGGCCTTATGCTTTTGATTGTGTCATTTCAAGACATGGCGGATACGGTTGTTCCATTTCGCAAACGTTGAGTACGATTAGAAGATTCCTCTGTTCTCTTCTTATCCTTTGTTTCCATGGAAGAGGGTTTTCTTTTGTTTTGTTCTCTGTGGTGGTGAGGGTGGTTGAGGATTAGCTTAGATCTGGGATTCGGCTTCCTTTTATTGTTCAATCTTGTAGTTGAATTTCGATGAGTTACATGTGGGAAGCGGTTGTTGGTGTTTTTGTATCTTGTTCATAGCTTTGTATGCCTGCTTGCCGAGTAAGACTTCTTGGACATAAGAGCTTCAGAAACAATGAGAAGCATGTGGTGTTTTGGTACTTTTTCATCTCTCTGGCTAATTACCTATAGCATGTTAAGTTTTGGGGTTCTTAGGACATTAAACTTGTTCCTATTATTTTGTTCTTTATGACATCTGTTAAGGTTAATATGATTTTCATGGGTGCTTCTGCTTGTATGTGATTTACCAGATGATAGCAGATTGTGATTCCAAACATTCACATGCTGCATATTATTCTTTTAGCTGCATACACTTAACTGTTTTGTTTATTTTCATATCCAGGTCGAAAGAGTAATGCTGGAAATATGGGAAAGAAAGGGAGTTGGTTTTCCGCAATCAAGAGGGTCTTTGTACCCCACTCCAAGGAGAAACTAGCCAATGTAAGTGATCCTAATTCTGGTGTGTGTTACGAAGCGGTTGATAGGAAGAGTGAATCTTTTTTGCTAAATCTTCTCTAATTCTTGATCTTACTGCAGGAATCAGATAAGAAAAGTACAAAAGAAAAGAAAAAGAAGGGTCTAGGAAAACTAAGGCATGGAGAAACCAATTCTTTCATTCCCCTATTCAGAGAACCGAGTAGTATTGAGAAAATTTTGGGAGATGCTGAAAGAGAGCATAGATTAGTATTTAGGCCTCCCACCCCACCTGAGCAACCTAGAACACCACCTTTTGTGCCTGCAAGAGTTGCTTCTCCGAGGGTTCCTTCTCAAAGGATTTCTTCTCCGAGGGTTGCTTCTCCTAGGGCTGCCTCTCCAAGGGCTCCTTCTCCAAGGGCTGCTTCGCCAAGAGCTGCTTCGCCTAGAATTATTCAGCAGCGTAGGGAAAGACCAGAACCAACTCTAAGATACCGTCATGCTTGCGCTACTAAGATTCAAGCAGCCTATAGAGGTTATACGGTAAGCTTCTACTTTCCCTTGTCCATTGGATCATATCAAGTGCAATAATTTCTGGGCTGGTTAGATTTATGATAAATGTAACATATATGTGTGCTACATTTCCTGAATATTCCCAGTACATACTTGTTGCTTGAGGAATCTGTTAATGAATCTCGATCAGATTGTTAATAAGTTTAGATCTTCAGGACAGCAGCATGCTCTGAATCTGTTGGACTAATGCCATCAATGCAATAACGTTGAACTTTTTTATACAGGCTAGGAGAAGCTTTAGAGCTCTGAAGGGTCTAGTGAGGCTGCAGGGAGTAGTGAGAGGACAGAATGTGAAGCGTCAAACAGCGAGTGCCATGAAATATATGCAGCTTTTGGTGAGGGTTCAATCTCAGATTCAGTCGAGGAGGATCCAAATGTTAGAAAACCAAGCACTACGTCAAGCTCAATACAGGAATGATAAGGAAACAGAAAGTACCTTGGGCAAATGGACCTTCAGCCAGGCAGTAAGTTCTCGATTCTTGAGTTGGATTGCTTCCCTGATTTCTACCTTTTAAGCAGCTACAATTTTTTTATTTTTTCTTATTTTTTTTGAAAACATAGCATTGCCTCATTTGGCACCATTGTTTTCTAATTATGGGAAATTTTATAGTGTTTTATGAATCCTCAATTCGGTCAAGGTATCAAAATCAATGGTGTTCCAGCTAAGCAAACAAACACAGATAAGGTCAATGAGTTTTCCAAAAATTGTGTAGGAGAGGACTTGCACTCGATCCAATTCGGTTTTTGTTTAAGAAAATCTGCCTTATTGTTCAAGGATGATAATCTAATTTTCAATATTCTTGTGTTACATTAAGCTTAATAAATGAAGTAGAATGCTCAAAGCACAGCCAAGTATCATGATCTGTCACATCTATATCCCAGTTAATGCCGTTTGGCTTTCTGAGGCACGGATATTTGTCAATGTCTTGAGGATTTGAGGGATGAATCAATTAGAGCTTAATAATCTTGGTTGGCTGTTGTTGTTTGAAAATTCTTTTTGATGTTTTATGTGATATATAAGTATCATTAATTGTTGGAAATATTTGAATAGTCTGAGGCAGGAAATGAAGACTGGGATGCTAGTGTGCTAACCAAAGAAGAAATGGAGGTAAGGATGCAGAGGAAGGTAGAGGCAGTCATCAAAAGAGAAAGAGCCATGGCCTATGCAAATTCCCGCCAGGTACTTTTCATTGAACTTTAGCCCAAACCAGCTTCAATTTTGTAAATTATGTTTTGTCTCGTAGTCAATCAGCCTTTAGATCCATGCTGTCGTGGACTGTGCACTGTTTCATCTGATTGGGCCTGTCCTTCATGTGGATGCCTCTTTGACTTGCTAAATCAATGATTTGTCTCATGTACTTCTCATTTGTATTCTCAATCTAGGTCTCAGATTCTAGGCCTAACACCTTAGTAGCTAGTTTATTGTCATGCTGAGCTTAACGCTTCATTTATCCTTGTTTTGTGGTTGTCTTTTTGCCAACAGTTGTGGAAAACCCCTCCTAAATCAGCTCAAACATCTGCCGGGGCATTCCCATGCTGGTGGAACTGGTTAGAACGTCAACTTCCTCGGGCTAATCCATCCGAAAATCAAACCATGAAGAGTTTTCAACTTACACCACCAAGGCCAATGACTGATCAGCACCTAAAACCAAGCCCTCAGCCGCAATCAAGCAGTCAAAATCGATATAGTTTCGGGTTTGACATGGATACTCCCACACCAAAATCTACAAAATCAACCATACTCCCGGCTACAAGATATGCTCGAAGTCCTGCTTTAGGTAAAGCCCCTCAAGGCAGCCCCAGCTTGTCAAAATATTCAAGAGCAAGAGGTAGTGGTGCTGCTTCTCCTTTCTACTTGCCGTTAAAAGATGACGATAGTCTCACAAGCTGCCCACCCTTTTCGGTTCCAAACTACATGACACCTACGGTTTCAGCAAAAGCAAAAGCGAGAGCTAACAGCAATCCGAAGGAGAGGCTTCCGGGGACTCCAAGCAGTGAATCACAAAGAAGGCTTTCATTTCCTTTGACACCAAACGTTGGATCATTCAAGTGGAAGAAAGGTTCCTTCTTCTCTAATAGCAAGGATTCTAGCTCCCAAAAGGCCTTAGATAAGAATCAGTCAATGCAATCTATAGGGGATTTGAGTGTGGATTCAACCGTTTCGATGCCTGCAACCGTTGGAAGGAAGCCGTTTAACCGATTTGTGTGATGATTTGTTTGTCATTTTTTTCCCTTTTAACTTCATGGTGTTCATTTGATTGAGTGTATGTGATATGTTGAGTTACAAAAATTACTAATGTAAGATAATAAAGAAACATAGGAGATGATATGCTTTGTATGTAACACGATTTGGGCTTTCTTAATGATATCATAACTGTTATTTTTTTCTGGATTTCTTTAATAATCTCAAGGGTCATACTACATTACTAGGATGTAAAGACCCCCGAGGGATTAGCCAAAAGCAAGACAGAAAAGCAAGGCCATGCTACAATACTGGGATGTAAAGACCCCATGAAGTGGTTCACTGGCGATTAACAGTTTCGTTACAAAGGAAACTAGATGAGACCAATTCTGGGTTTACTTTGAGACTAGATGAGACCAATTCTGGGTTTAATAAAGGATTAGGCTAGTTTAATTACTTTATAAGTGAAAATTATGCTTCTTGATTATATACTAGTTGAATGCCATCCCTTCCAATGTAGTGCCACACTAAAGACACGACATTACTCGGAAGTCTTGTGTTCAAGTCTCACAAAATAGTCAGTTATCACATTTATGACTTATCTAGTTCGTTAGACTTATAGCGTATTTAATGGACCCTGAAGATTAGTTGAGGTGTGAGTAAGCTGACTTGAACTTTATTCTCACTAATATAACAAAATTCTTCAAAGAATTAGGTTAAATTGTAGAGCTGGGCAAAAAACCTAGGCCCAAAAATCAGTCCCAAGACCGATCCCAAGCCTAGGCCTGGTTAATTTTAAAAACCCCCTAACAAATAACCAAAAACCCTCCTATGATATATGAAATAAATAATAATTTGGGGGTTAAAAAAAGTTTACAATCAGGCGAATAAACTAAAAATTTTTAAGCCCGTAAGACCGGTCCTAAATAGGTCAAGCCTAGGCTTGGGATCGATCCCAACCAATTAGTCCCAGTCCCTTAGGATTGGGCCCAAAGTGGGACGGGTCCTAGTTGGGCCCAGATTGGGATAGGTCCTAGTTGGGCCAAGGCTTGGGACCTTCGGGCCCAACTTTTGCCCACCTCTAGATGAAAGCTAACACAGCACAATACCGATTTTTCTTTAATGCTTATCTAAGACATTCTAGTTGGTCTCTAAAACAAAAAATGCTGCATGTCATACCATTGGCATTAGCCAAAATTTTAATTCACAGGGCATATTTCTTCTTGTATTTTTATTAAATATTTCATGATAATCTTATTAATATGATAATTTTATTGCATGTTAGTATCATATTGTGTATTTTTTGTTATGTATATAAATAATCATAATTCGTGTATGCCAGCTGATTCAGGGACGACCCAGGATTTAATGTTAGAGTGGGCAAATTTAGAATAAATAATATAGAACTTTTAATCAAAATAATGTTAGAGGGGCAAAGCAGTATTCTATTTACCCTTTTTAGTTTTAATTCTTTACTTGACTTTATTAACAAAGATAATATAAAAAATATTTGATTAATAAAATACTTAATCTTTTTAAACAAATATAAACTTATTTGTTTAATAATCAATAGAAAAAATTAGTTTTGTTTTTAGATCAGTGGGTTCAATTTGTAAAATAAATTATAAAACTAGAAAAAAGAGAGAGAGAGAAATAAAAAAAAAAAAAATTATTTTTTTCAGCGGGGTCAACAACCCCCACTCGCCCATAACATGAGTTCTTGCATTAATTGATTTACAAATTTTTGTGAGATCAAGAGTTGGTAAAAGATCATTGATGTAACGAGAAATATAATTGAACCTAATCAATTATTTAAAAAACATAAAACAATTCAATCTAAATTAATTTTCATCATCTTATTCCATAGAAATTCAATTATTAGAGTTATTTAAACACATCTCAATATAATTCCATTATCAATGAATTTGAATATAATAACTTTATATCTCAAATATAAGAAAACCAAGCATCACTTCTTATCTCAAAAAAAGAAAAAAATAAATAAATCAATCAACACAAACTAATTATATAAGAAACTTAAAACAATTCAATCAAAACTAATTTTCAACACCTTATTCCATAAATATATAATTACCCCAAGTTATTTAAACAAATCTCACTATAATTCATCATCAATGAAATATAATCTAATAGCTTCATATCTCGAATATAAGAAAATCAAATAGTACTTCATATCTCAAAAAAAGAAAAGAAAAAAAAAACCTAAACCAATTATATAAGAAACTTAAATCATTACTCAAAATATTTTTTTTTCTGGGTGAAAGACTCGAGATGTCCCCATACTCGAAGGTATGTGACTAATTTCTGATTCGGGCTTGGGTAAATACCCTGGCCACAAGTTGCTTCCGATGAAATTCAAAACCCCTAACATTATAGGTAAAGTTCGCCCACTGGTAGTCCAGTTGTCCTAAGCATCCAAGCTAGTTTGGTCTTGTCGAAAGAAAATAAGTAATACCCCCATATCAAAATTGACTTTCATGTGAAATGTTTTGTTTTAGAGTTAGAAATAGTGAATAACAAGAAAAGAGAATTTTTTTTTTCCAAAAAATGAAAGAAAAGTAGTTAAGGATTTCATTGTAACTTCAAAAGTATTTCGGTATATTGATAATATGCAATTTCAAGGGGCATTTTTTATTCGGAAAGGATACAGCAACCGAAGATAGTGCATTGAATTCATACACCGAATGACGTGACAAAATCCTGACTGTTGATTAATTTTAATTTAATATTAATCGACGGTCAGGATTTTATCACGTCATTCGGTGCATAAATTCGGTGCATTACTTCGGTGATTGTAGCATTACTCTTTTTATTTGTAAAAGGTTTTCAAAAACCTAAAGCACGGCCTAGCCCACTCTGTGGGCCACCCCTGAATTCTAGAGAAATATTTATTTGTTTTTTCATAAATGATTGATTGTTGTCTAACATTAATTATCTTGTGATATAAAGATAGGGATATTATCATAAGGTACCTTAAGGTTTGTGTTTATATCATGTGAAGAATAACTTTGGCAATTTTTATCAAAGATATCCCTTAGGGGGCGTTTGGTTTAAAGAATGTTGGATTACTAGAAAGTTAGATTACCTTGAAGATTATTAAGAATCTTTAGGAAAATGTGTTTAGTTAATTGGTGGGTATGTTATATTAATATGTTTGGTTGGGAGGAATAAATTGCTGGGTATGTTATTTAAATTACTGAATTGTCCTCTAATTAAATATTATTATTATATTATTTTTAAATATTGATTATTATTTGGATTATTATAATCCCATGCATTTAAAAACTTAGCAAAAACAACCCCATAATAAAAGTTTGAAAAATCAACAAAGCACCCCCACCAACCCAACCACTGCCAGTCGCTGGTAACCACCGTAGGTTGTCGGCAACCGGCAACCTAATTGCGCACGGAAGGCAGGAAATAGATATCTAGCTGAAAATGGCTAGACGTGATAGGTTTGGCTGTTAACGGCCACAGACGTTGCCGTTAATGGCCATCGATTTGGTCGTTGATAGCCAAATTAGATTTGGCCATCAACGGCAAGATCTGGCTGGAAATTTCCATATTGGAGCACGGTGGTCATTTTCGACCTTCCGTGTGCTGTTCCAACGGCGGCTGGCTGCGGTGGTGGTTATCGGCAGCATGCGGCGGTAGGTGGGTGGGGGTGGCGGCTTGGGTGGGCTGCAATTTGTTTTGAATTCAAGGGTAATTTTTTTTTTCAAAAAGTTAATTAATTGGGGTGAAATAGTAAAAGCCATATTCATGTAAGTAAATTCAAAAATAAGAGCATTATTGTCTTAAAATTTTATTAATAAGGGATAAAATTATTAAAAAAAAAAAAAAGATTACATTGATAATCTTAGAATACCTAAGAAAATGAAGGTAATCAAATTATTTCCAATATTACCGACAATAATTACTATTGGTATTTAAAGATTACCGAAATTTTATATTACTTGACAACCAAACGTAATAATCAAGAAATATAAGATGATATAACTTCAGTAATCTCACATTACTGCCAACTAAATGCCCTTTTAAAGGTTAAAGCTAGCAATGTGGTCTTACATAGATCTTAAATGTCATGGTTAGATTAGGGTTTTTGCTAATTAATTTGCATGAAGTTATATATTTTTATGTAATAATGATACTACTTAAAAAAATTCTCTTTTCTTTAATAGTAATTATCCACGTGTTATAGATATCCTACATAATTAAAAATAATGATACGCGGAGTGAATCAGACATGATTCGAATTCTTAATTAGAGTATATTAATTATTTAAGAGAGTAACGTTATTTTCAGTAATATAACAAAACTTTTGAAAGTATAATTAGCTGTCTTGTCGCTTGCATGTTTTATAATTTTTTTTTTTTCGAAAAATGATTTCAAAAACGTTTTAACCAAACACTATGTAGCATAATTAACCACCTAATTAACAATTAAATACTGCTTTTGCTTAAGAAAAATTAAAGACCTAAAAGTATGAAATTAAACCAAATAAGTTCTTTCTTGTAAAGGCTTCATGCTTCATGCATGGAACCAAAATATACGGAAATGAGTCGTAACAGTAACTTAATAAATTAAATTAGAGAAAAAAAAAATAAAAACGATTTTCATGAATTAAATTGTCCTACAAATATATCTACTCTAATTAACGATCACCAAGAAAATTTTGATCAATACTGATTTTTTCTTCTTCTTTTTTCTTTTTTGTAAGTCAAGGTGAGGTTGAATATGTTTTTGGATTGGCGTGCTGTCGTACTTCGGCGTGTAAAATATACTGCACGTTTTAAGATGTTGAAAAGAAATGAGATAATTAATCTCTCTTGAGAAGGATAGTGAGTACGCACATATGACAAGATGAACATTTTTAACATGTTTATGAACACATGTGATCTGTTTAATTTCTTGATAATATGCGTTCAATCTATTCCCATAAAATCAAATTACAACTTATGAATTATTAAAAAATTGTATCATAGATGAGTAATAGTTGTATCATAAACTAATATTTTTTTTAATTATCGAGAGTGTCCGGACTAGCTTTTGTACATCTTAACTAATCCTCCATGGTCTTGGAACTGTCAGCTAAGTAAAAACTCTAATGACTACCCCTATTAGTGTCTAGGGAGACATGACCATAGAAACTCATAAAATCTCCTTTTACTCTTTTACTATCAAGTTATCCTGTGGTGGTTAATTAATACTTATGTTTTCAATAGTGAGATGTTAAGTATCAATGGAATTAAGCATATCTAGGGTTAACCACACCTAAACAAAAGTACTTACAATGAATCAGTCTTAATTAACATAATACCGTTAGAATTAAATATTCATGTTATGTTTAAATCAACTCAAATCTTGTATCGGTGTGATGTTTTCTAGCATGACATTTAAACTAAAACCTCTAATTCTAAATACCGAATATTATTTTTTCTTTTCTAAATATGGATAATATTCTCGTTACCGTTGGATCATGATCCAAGAATCGCACAACCACCAATAACGTTATAGAGTAACATAACCTAATTTATAAACAGAGAAGAGAGCAAAGAAGAACCTGCACATCGATCACAATCTTACTTTTGCCAACAAACCACAAAGCAATTCATCATGTGCAGCTTTCAATTTATTCCTTCACTTGCAACTTTCCCAAAAATGACCACAAATACTCCAAGCTTTTCCAAGTTTTTCATGGCTTCCACCCAGCTCTATTCTGGTTCTAAGTGAGTTCAGCTTTGGTTTATATACATACATACATACATACTATATATATTTGTGAAACTTATTCCATGCAAGTATTTAATATTTTAACACCTAAAATTATATTATTTTAAAAGTGCTTGAAGGTTACATGAAAACTATATCCTTAAGGTTTGTGTTTATATCATGTGAAGAATAACTTTGGCAATTTTTATCAAAGATATCATTTAAAGCTAGCAATGTGATCTTAAATTTTATGGTTAGATTAGGGTTTTTGCTAATTAATTTGCATGAAGTTATATATTTTTATGTAGTAATGATGCTACTGTAAAAATTTTCTTTTGTCTTTAGCAGTAACTATCCACATAATATAAATATCCTACAGAATTAAAAATAATGATACATGAAGTGAATCAAACATGATTCGAATCCTTAATTAGAGTATATAACAAAACTTCTGGAAAAATAATTAGTTTTTGTCTTGTCGCTCGCATCTTTCGTAATACAACCACAATATATTTTTTTTTTTTTCTGATAATTGATTTCAAAAACATTTCAACCAAATACTATGTAGCATTATTAACCATCTAATAAACAATTCAAAACTGCTTTTGCTTAAGAAAAATTAAAGACCTAAAAGTATGAAATTAAACCCGTTGAAAGTACATACATTTTGTGAAGAAGTTTAATCAACCAAATAAGTTCTTTCCTGCAAAGGCTTCAAGCTTCTTGCATAGAACCAAAATATAAGGAAATGAGTTGTGACAGTAACTTAATAAATTAAATTAGAGACAAAAAATAAAAACGATTTTCATGAATTAAATTGTCCGACAAAAATATCTACTCTAATTAACGATCACCAAGAAAATTTTGATCAATACCCATTTTTTCTTCTTTTTTCTTTTCTATTTTTTGTAAGTCAAAGTGAGGGTGAATATGTACTTGGATTGGCGTGCTATAGTACTCCTGCCGTATAAAATATACTGCACATGGATAATATTTTAGTTACCGTTGGATCATGATCCAAGAATCGCTCAGCCACAAGTAACGTTACCGAGTAACTTTACCTAATTTATAAATAGAGAAGAGAGCAAAGAAGAACTTGCAGTCTTGCACATCACAATCTTACTTTTGCCAACAAGCCAGAAAGCAATTCATCATGTGTAGCTTTCAATTTATTCCTTCCCTTGCAACTTTCCCAAAAATGACAACAAAGACTCCAAGCTTTTCCAAGTTTTTCATGGCTTCCACCAAGCTGTATTCTGGTTCTAAGTGAGTTCATCTCTGGTTTATTTACACACACACACACACACACACACACACTTAGAACCATCTCTGGTTTATTTTAATTTAAAATATATATATTTGTGAAACTTATTGCATGCAAGTATTTCATATTTTAACACCTAAAATAATATTATTTTAAAAGCGCCTGAAGGTTACATGAAAATTATAACGTGACTAGATTGTATCAGGATTCTCTACTAGCATGAATTTTTATACTAATTAATTTTATCTTTTCTTAATTTCCAATTTTAGGGAGGCAAAAGAGCTGAAGAAGCTGTCCTGTGCCAATTCCATGGCCCCGGAAAAGGTTGAATTATTCAAATCCATAGAGGATTGGGCAAGAGGTAGCATTTTGCCTCTACTAAAACCAGTTGAAAAATCCTGGCAGCCTGGAGATCTTCTACCGGATTCGGGGTCAGACGGATTCATAGAACAAATCAATGAAATAAGGGAGAGAACAAAGGAAATTCCTGACGATTGTTTGGTTGCTTTAGTTGGTAACATGATCGCAGAAGAAACCCTTCCAACGTTTCAGTCGAGAATCAATGCCATTGAAATTTATCATGATGAAACAGGAACCGACAACACTCCATGGGCGATTTGGAGTAGAGCTTGGAGTGCTGAAGAGAATCGCCATGGAGATCTTCTCAATAAATATCTTTATCTTTCAGGAAGAATTGACATCAAACAAGTTGAGAAAACTATTCAGCATTTGATTGCTTCAGGAATGGTAAGAGATCCATGCAAACCATCAGTCATGCAAAGACATTAGTCATTCTCTAGTGCAGACGTCATGATTATTATTATTATTATTATCTTTAAATAGTTTTCTCGTGTAAGAAACTTGATCTAGGTATTCTTTACTTAAGAGAATTTTTGTGTAAAATACTTTAAAAAAATGTCTTCATTAACTTTCATTTTTCTAAAAATATTGTTAAACATTCTTAATCGTAATTCGAGTAGTATTGTATATAACTATAGAAAAGTTTATACGAACTTTCAGAATTTTAATTAAATACATAAGACTACAAGAGTTTCAATGGTAAGATATTGTACTCTCGTACAGATGTCATGGTTTTTTCTTTTTTGGTTAAAATTGTTTCTCATGTAATTAAGGAACTCGATTCGGGTTTTTTTCGTACTTGAAAACGTCTAGTGCAGTCATATCACTATTACAAAATCACATAAAAGAATACGTTTGAACTAAAGCATCTTAATTAAAAAGCTATTTATTAACTTTTTATTTTTACTAAGAAATATAATTGAAAATCGTCTTTTAAGTAGTGTATATAATAATTTTCAGAATTTTAATTAAATAAATAAGAGTTTCAATATGTTATTGTCTTACAAGAATTCTCATTTTTAGTATTTCTTTCTAACAGGATTTTGGCACTGGAGACAACCCTTACCATTGGACAATTTACACATCATTTCAAGAGAGAGCAACATTCATTGCTCATGGCAACACAGCCAAGCTTGCCATGAAACATGGAGACTCAAAGCTAGCTCAAATTTGTGGCACAATTGCTTCCGATGAGAAACGCCATGAAACCGCTTATAGTAGGATCGTTGGGAAGCTATTTGAGCTCGATCCTAGCGAAGCAATGGTTGCATTTGCTGACATGTTGAAAATTAAAATCACGCTGCCAGGCCAATTGATGTACGACGGTCAGGATGTGCATCGGTATGATCACTTCTCTAATGTCGCCAATGCGAATTGGGTATACACGACCTCGGATAATTAGTGTTTTGGAACATTTGGTGGGTTTTTGGAATGAAGAAACTTGAGGGGCTTTCGAGCGAAGGAAAAATTGCTCAAGATTATGTTTGTGAGTTGCCTGAAAGGTTGAGAAAAAAGAGAGAGAGCTCGGCTAGGGCTATAAAGCACCTGCATTCCATTCAGCGGGTTTTTAATAGAGAGGTGTAGCTAGTTACTTAAGAGTTGGATGAAGGTCAATGAAATCACTATAATAATGCTCGTGTGTGTACTCCCTATAGAGATTCACAATCCGAAAATGTGATTAATTTACTGAAAACATTATATTGTATTAAATGTAAACTTTGTCTTTATTATGTTATTATTTTATGATATATAATATAATAATAAATGTGGTCAATAATATCTATATGATTATTTTATCAAATCGTTATCAACATAAACTTTTCCTGATTAAGTTATATATGATGATATTATGTATAATGATACTACCTTGAAACCCTAATTATTAATTCTAATAATTTCGTTAATTAATCAAGCCATAAGATCACTTATTTCAAAAGTCTCATAGATATTTAATTAAAAATTCAATTTTTTTTTTTTTTTATGTACTTGTGGGGGTCTAAAATCATAGAGACTTTTTAAGGTCAAACATGAATGTTTACTCAAGGCCCAGCCTGTGACAATTCAGTTGGATCGCATCAGAGCTCGTGACTTGGGCCGAACCACGACCTTTAGATCCAACTTTCTTCCAAAATGGATGACTCTAGCGGCCCACTAAGGCAGGTCTTCTAGACCAAGGTAATAGCTTTTTCATTTACTTTATCCTAATTCGCCAAGATTCCGTATCTTAGGAGATTAGGACTCCTGTTACTATTAAGTCAAGTGAATTAGATCTTTCCTATTCAGAGACCTCTTCCCTTAAGATTTAGAATCCTATCAGGATACAAAGATCCTACAACTACTATATAACGAGGTCACTACTCTATTTAGGCATTCACATGATATCACCTACCAACACCCAAGCTCTACTCCTAAGAGTTATTCTACTACACTGTGGTTTGTCTTTACTTGACCTTTGATAGCCCTTTTTCCTTTACCCTTACTAAATTGCCTCATTCAGCCTTACACTTGAGGTCGGAATGCTTACGACAGACACCCCACTGGTGTCCAAGTAAGCTCCATGCTTGTTTGCTTTATGTGTAGGTACAACAAATTGCCAGTGGCCTAACTCACAAGATCAGACCTACTTTCGCAAGAAGATTTTAGCATCTAAGTTTGGCACCTACTGTGGGGTCTTGGCAATCAACCTTCGTTAAGAATCCTGCTTCAAAGAGTCACACAATGGTTGAAAACACGGATACGCCTAAACAGATCTCGCGGCTAACATGAGTTTCTGCGTTAATTGATTTACAAATTTTTGTGAGATCAAGAGTTGGTAAAAGATCATGATGTAACGAGAAATATAATGAACCTAATCAAATTTTAAAAAACATAAAACAATTCAATCTAAATTAATCTATCATCTTATTCATAGAAATTCAATTATTAAAGTTTTAAACACATATCAATATAATTCCATCATCAATGAATTTGAATATGATAACTTTATATCTGAAATATAAGAAAACCAAGCATTATTCTTATCTAAAAAAAAGTAAAAAAAAAAAAAAATCAATCAATCAACATAAACTAATTATATAAGAAACTTAAAACAATTCAATCAAAACTAATTTTCACCACCCTATTCCACAAATATATAATTACCCCAAGTTATTTAAACAGATCTCATTATAATTCATCGTCAATGAAATATAATCTAATAACTTCATATCTCTAGAATATAAGAAAATCAAACAGTACTTCATATCTGAAAAAAAAGGGAGAAGAAAAAAAAGGCCAAACGACTACGCATACCCATGGTTTATCGAAATGACAAGTTGGTACCTAAAAGGTTTTAAAACGATAAATAGGTACCTTTCGTCATGTTCTGTTAGTGATTTTTGTTTGATAATAGTGAAAAGACTAAAATGCCTTTGAAAGTTTAACATTTTAGTTTTTTGTAAATTTAAAAATTTCTAAAAAACCCCATAGGTTTGCTAATTTGACTAAATACCCCAATATATAAAAATTTTATAAAATAACAAAAACACCACCGCCACCTGCAGTGTCAGATTCCGGCCACCACCGTCAGAATCTGGCCAGAAAATTGTGTTACGACATAGACCTGTTAGATCTGTGTCGTAATGCGTCGATCTGGCATTTTCCAGAAAACCTTTTAGATACCAACTTGTCGTTTCGGCAAACTTTGGGTATGTGTAAGTCGTTCTCCCAAAAAAGAAAACCTAAACCAATTATATACGAAACTTAAATCATTACTCAAAATAATTTTTTTGCTGGTGAAAGCCTCGAGATGTCTCTACACTCGAAGGTATGAGACTAATTTCTGATTGGGGCTTGAGTAAATGCCCTGGCCACAAGTTGCTACTAGTGAAATTTGAACCCCTAACACTATAGGTAAACCTGGCAAATGGATGGGTACAGGCCGGATAGCAACGGGTCACAGGTGAAACGGGTACGGGTCCATGGATAATTTTTTTTTGTATGGGTAGCCATATGCATGACCTGCACCCACCCCGTATGAGCATGGGTCAACCCGCGGGTCACCCGCATAAAATGATTGTTGTTTTTTCCCAATTATCAAATTTAGCAGCATAAACATTAATTCAACAAGACAAGACCAACTAAAATATACAATAATTTAATAAATTGTTCCTAAATGGGTACATAACCGATAAGAAAAAAGTTCAAATCAACAAATAATAAAAGCATCCCACAAGCGACAATCTCATAATAGTAAAACTCATCCAATTCTGAATGGTCTCCCACATTTCAATAAACAAAATTGAACTAACCGAAACAAAAAAAACAAAACCCTAAACTCATTGCCGTAAATTTTGGTTTGGTGTCAAATATTGGGTTCTGCAGGTTTTAGATTGGGCGTGAGGGTTCTGGTTTTGGGTGAGGTGGCTACGTGAGAGAGATCAGAGACGGCAGCAAGAGAACTTGAAATTTTGTGATTGAGAGAAATGGCTGGGCGTCGGCGTGCAGGATGGCTGCGTGAAGGAGAAATGGCGAAATGGGCGACTGCTGACTGGAGAGATGGCTGCATGTCTGCATGACAAAGATCAGAGATGGCTGAAAAATTGTGCGTGGGCTAGGAGCTGTAAGAAAGAAGGAAGATTGATGAAGAAAGAGAGACAAAAAGAGAGGTGGATTGGTGGAGTTTAATGGAAGATGCACAGAGGCATTGATGAAGAAAGAGAGAGAAAAAGAAGGGTGGCGTGGAGTTTAATGAGTAACGATGGGTGATGGCTGAGCAGCATGAGAGAGAAATGTTTTTCGGTTTTTGAATTTTTTTTAAAAGTAAAATGTGGGTGGGCGCGGGTATCACCCGGTCCGCCCGTTATTTTCACAGGCAGACCGGGTACGGGTCCATTTATATGGGTTGAATGATGGTCTACCCGTATCCGCCGTTGGATGTGGGTGCCCGTTTATCCGCGGGTACAAGTAGTGTTTTGCTAGGTTTAATTGTAGGTAATGTTCGCCTACTGATAATCCAATTGTCCTCAGCATCCAAGCTAGTTTGGTCTTTTCCAAAGAAAATAAGTAATACCCACATATCAAAATTGACTTTTATGTGAAATATTTTTGTTTTAGAGTTAGAAAATAAGTAATACCCACATAACAAAAGCAGGGAGTGAAATTAATTATTTCTTTAAAATAACAATAAAAGAAAAGAGGAAGAAAAGTTAAGGATTTCATCGTGACTTTAAAAATATTTGGGTATATTGACAATATACAATTTCAAGGGGCATTTTTTATTTGCAAAAGGTTTTCAAAAACCTAAAGCCCGGTCTAGCCCACTCTATGGGCCACCCCTGAATTCTAGAGAAATATTTATTTGTTTTTTCATAAATGATTGATTGTTGTCTAACATTAATTATCTTGTGATATAAAGATAGGGATATTATCATAAACTACCTTAAGGTTTGTGTTTATATCATGTGAAGAATAACTTTGGCAATTTTTATCAAAGATATCCCTTAGGGGGCGTTTGGTTTAGGAAATATTGGATTATTGGAAAGTTAGATTACCTTGAAGATTACTAAGAATCTTTAGGAAAATGTGTTTGGTTAATTGGTGGGTATGTTATATTAATATGTTTGGTTGGGAGAAATAAATTGTTGGGTATGTTATTTAAATTACTGAATTGCCCTCTAATTAAATATTATATTCTATTATTTTTTAATATTGATTAGTAGTTGGATTATTATAACCCCTGCATTTAAAAATTTAGTAAAAACAACCCCATAATAAAAGTTTAAAAAATCAACAAAGCACCCCCATCAACCCAGCCATTGCCGGTTGCCAGCAACCACTGCAGGCGGCGCCAACCAGCAATAGCTGGGTTGATGGGGGTGTTTTTTTTATTTTTTAAACTTTTATTATGCGCCAGTTGACAACCTAACTACGCACGGAAGGCAGGAAATTGATCTCTGGCTGGAAATGGCTAGACGTGACAGATCTGGCTATTAACGGTCTGTAATAGCCACTTTCTACTCAAATACTCATAATGAAATACATATAAAATAATATAAAGAAATTGGGCCCAAAATTTTATTTTTATTATATATATATATTCTTTACAAACCTATATATTTTTACACAAAATTATAATGTGTACAAAAGTCATCAAAAACATAATAGACAGTGTAATCGCTTCTCCTCGAGCGCCGACATCCATCCGACCATGTCCTCACCTAGATCCTGCAAAACATAGGAAAACAACGGGGTGAGCACTAAAATAATGCTCAGTAAGTAAATCCTCTGCTCATCTATCCCCGTAACTCTCTCTCTCTAATTCTTTCCTTACAACTTCTCATTCAATTTCTCTTTGGGTACTTCTCTCTCTCTTTCTCTTTCTCTTTCTCTTAGAACTCTTTTCTATTAACTCTCTTTAGTAAGTCACGTCCCCATCTTACTAGGGGCACGGCCGGGACTCGCTCCCACTCTACATGACCTCTACTCATTCTAGTCGATCGGACTCGGTTATGCATGGATTCGGAACCCTTGGCCATGTGAGTGTATAATCTCTCTCTCGGGTACTCGGGTATAACCCTCATCCGCATGCACTCTCACGGGCTACACCACTTCTTTATCTCATACTCATGCCGCTCTCTCAATGCGGCGTACATGCGGGAATACTCTACCCATTACTCACGGGTTCCCCATCGCACAACCTACTCTATTCTCTTTTCTCTTTGTTCTCTAATGCTTAATCTCTCTTTACTCTTAAAGAACTTATACTCAAATTCTCTACTGTGTCTCAAGCTACTTCTTAAGTGCATAAAAATGCGTATGGATAGCTCATGCTCACTAATGCACTTATGAAATGCCAAATACAAGATTTCCTCAAAACAGTCATTCTGCACAAGTCACACTAAAAAGGCCATAACTTGCGTTATACACCTCAGATTGCTACGATTTTGATCTCGTTTTAAATCTTAGAAACAGGGCTATAACTTCTATGTTTTGGTCTCAGCCCAATTCAATCCGTAAGATACCCAAAAATTACTTAGAAAGTCACAAAAGTGACAGGACAGATTTCACTTAGGCATTTCATCAACCAATTCATGTGCATAAAAACACTCTACTAAAATTACTACTATACTTCATTCTCTAGCCATCCAAATTGGGAGAAAACTCCCTTAAATACTCATAATCCCTATCAAGAAAAGCACTTCCAAATAGGTTTACACAACATCTCTCAAACTTCATCTCAAATTCCATTTCTCATCACACATCAAAAACACTTCTCATAATACATATTCATCTCAACTCAATTCTTAACAACATAACATACTTATACAAGCATACATCTCTACTCAATCTCTAAATCTCTACTCAAAAGCTTATTCAAAACTCAAGTTGGTTGGATTTACTTACTTTGTGCAAAGGTGACTTCTTTAGCACTTTTCCTTTCCTTTGTTGTCTTGTCTTCTCTCTACAACTCAAACAACAACAACCAAATAAGACTTCACTATAACTATAAGAAAATTCACATCTAAAGCATGAATCCTTACCTTAGGATGCTTTAGATGAAATCTCTACTCAAAATTACTCAAAAGCTCTCCTAAATCCCTTAGAAATCTTGGAAGATTGGATAGAGAAAATGAGAGAAATTAGGCAAATGGAAGAGGCGGTGGAAATGAATGAATAAAGGGTTTCTCTACACTTTAACTCTATTTAGCTCATATTATAAGCATCATTTCCCATTTTGCCCTTGCCCTTCCTTAGAAATTCCATCTATATCTTTTGATTCTTTACAAATACACCCCCATCCAAACACAATCTCTACTAAATTTCCTTACATTTTACTCCCCACTTTTCCTACTAATTAGGGGTAGAATGGTCATTGTGCCCCAAAAGAAGAATTCTTAGAAAACTCAAGAAACTTTTTATTAGGCTCGTCACCGCGGCGAAGCATTTTCCGTCGCCCCGGCGAAACAGGGCAGAACCTACCGGTGGGTGCAGCTCCTTCTCGCCGCGGCGAAGATTGGATTTCCAAACTTCACCAAAACTCAACCAATTTCAAGGCAACCATTCAACCAACTCAACATACCATGATAACAAACAAACTCAATTGAAGCTGAAACAGTAAACTTTTAACTAATACAGTAAATCTTAAGTACATACCTCAAGTGGGATATTACACGGTCATAGACATAGTCGTTAATGGTCATCGATCTGGCCATTGTCGGCCAGGTTAGATTTGGTCGGAAATGGCCATATGGAAGCACGGTGGCCATTTTCGGCCTTTCGTGTGCTGTTCCGACAACGGCGGCGGTTACTAGTGGCAGGTGGGTGGGGGTGGCAGCTTGGGTGGGCTGCAATTTGTTTTGAATTCAAGGGTAATTTTGTCGGTTGCATGTTTTGTAACACAAATACAATTTTTTTTATTTTTTTATTTTTGAAAAGGATTTCATAAACGTTTCAGTCAAACTCTATGTAGCATAATTAACCATCCAATTAACAGTTCAATACTGCTTTTGCTTAAGAAAAATTAAAGACCTAAAAGTATGAAATTAAACCCATTGAAAGTACATACATTTTGTGAAGAAGTTTAATCAACCAAATAAGTTCTTTTTTGTAAGAGTAATGTTACAGTTATCGAAGGATGTATACCAAATTCATGCATCGAATAACGTAACGAAATCCTGAACGTTGATTCATTATAAGTTAATATTAATCAACGGTTAGGATTTTACCACGTCATTCGGTGTACGAATTCGGTGTGTAATTTTTGATAACTCTATCATTTTCCTTTTTGTAAAAGGTTCATGCATGGACCCAAAATATAAGGAAATGAGTCGTGACAGTAACTTAACAAATTAAATTAGAGAAAAATAAAAATAAAAACTATTTTCATGAATTAAATTGTCCTACAAATATATCTACTCTAATTAACGATCACCAAGAAAATTTTGATCAATACCGATTTTTTATTTTTTATTTTTTGTAAGTCAAAGTGAGCGTGAATATGTATTTGGATTGGCGTGCACTCCTGCCGTTTAAAATATACTGCACGTTTTAAGATGTTGAAAAGAGATGAGATACTCAATTAATCTCTCTTGAGAAGGATAGCGAGTACACACATATAACGAGATGAACACTTTTAACATGTTTATAAACACGTGATCTATTTAATTTCTTGATAATATGCGTTCAATCTATTCATATAAATTCAAATTACAACTTATGAATTATTGAAAAATTGTATCATAGATGAGTAACAGTTGTGTCATAAACTAACATTTTTTTTTTTTAATTATCGAGAGTGTCTAGGCCAGTTTGTGTGCATCTCAACTAATCTTTCATGGTTTTAGAACTGTCGATTAAGTAAAATCCTTAATGACTACTCCTATTAGTGCCTAGGGAGACATAAACACATAAATTCATGGAATCTCCTTTTACTATTTTACTATCAAATTATTCTGTGGTGGTTAATTAATACTTATGTTTTTAATGGTGAGATGTTAAGTATTGATGGAATTAATCGTATATTAGGGTTAATCTACACCTAAGCAAAAGTACTTACAATGAATCAGTCTTAATTAACATAACACCGTTAGAATTAAATATTAATGTTATGTTTAAATCAACTCAAATCTTGTATCAGTGTGATGTTTTCTAACACGATATTTAAACTAAAACCTCTAATTCTAAATACCGAATATTATTTTTCTTTTTTAGATATGGATAATATTTTCGTTACCGTTGGATCATGATCCAAGAATCGCTTAACCACCAGTAACGTTATTGAGTAACTTAACCTGATTTATAAACAGAGAAGAGAGAAAAGAATAACTTGCACATTGATCACAATCTTACTTTTGCCAACAAACCACAAAGCAATTCATCATGTGTAGCTTTCAATTTATTCCTTCACTTGCAACTTTCCCAAAAATTACCACAAATACTCCAAGCTTTTCCAAGTTTTTCATGGGTTCCACCCAGCTCTATTCTGGTTCTAAGTGAGTTCATCTTTGGTTTATATATATTTGTGAAACTTATTCCATGCAAGTATTTAATATTTTAACACCTAAAATTATATTATTTTAAAAGTGCTTGAAGGTTACATGAAAACTATATCCTTAAGGTTTGTGTTTATATCATGTGAAGAATAACTTTGGCAATTTTTATCAAAGATATCCCTTAAAGCTAGCAATGTGATCTTAAATTTTATGGTTAGATTAGGGTTTTTGCTAATTAATTTGCATGAAGTTATATATTTTTATGTATTAATGATGCTACTGTAAAAAATTTCTTTTGTCTTTAGCAGTAACTATCCACATAATATAAATATCCTACAGAATTAAAAATAATGATACATGAAGTGAATCAAACATGATTCGAATCCTTAATTAGAGTATATTGACCATTTAAGAGTTCAGATGGGGAATAACATTATTTTCAGTAATATAACAAAACTTCTGGAAAAATAATTAGTTTTTGTCTTGCGTTCGCATCTTTCGTAGTACAACCACAATATTTGTTTTTTTTTTTTTTTTTTTTTTTTTTTTTTTATAATTGATTTCAAAAACATTTCAACCAAATACTATGTAGCATTATTAACCATCTAATAAACAATTCAAAACTGCTTTTGCTTTAGAAAAATTAAGGACCTAAAAGTATGAAATTAAACCCATTGAAAGTAAATATATTTTGTGAAGAAGTTTAATCAACTAAATAAGTTCTTTCCTGTAAAGGCTTCATGCTTCGTGCATGGAACCAAAATATAAGGAAATGAGTTGTGACAGTAACTTGATAAATTAAATTAGAGAAAAAAAAAAAAAAAACGATTTTCATGAATTAAATTGTCCTACAAATATATCTACTCTAATTAACGATCACCAAGAAAATTTGGATCAATACCGATTTTTTCTTCTTCTTTTTTTCTTTTTTGCAAGTCAAAGTGAGCGTGAATATGTATTTGGATTGGCGTGCTGTAGGACTCCTGCCGTGCAAAATATACTGCACGTTTTAAGATGTTGAAAAGAAATGAGATACTCGATTAATCTCTCTTGAGAAGGATAGTGACTACACACATATAACGAGATGAACAGTTTTAACATGTTTATGAACACACGTAATCTGTTTAATTTCTTGATACAATGCATTCAATCTATTCACATAAAATCAAATTACAACTTATGAATTATTGAAAAGTTGTATCATGGATGAGTAACAGTTGTGTCATAAACTAATATTTTTTTTAATCAACGAAAGTGTCTGGACCAGCTTCTGTTCATCTCAACTAATCCTCCATTGATCTAGAGTTGTCGATCAAGTAAAAACCCTAATAGCTACCCTTATTAGTGCCTAGAGAGTTATGAACACGGAAACTCATGAAACCTTCTTTTACTATTTTATCATCAGGTCATTCTGTGGTGGTTAATTAATACTTATGTTTTCAATGTTGAGATGTTAAGTATCGATGGAATTAAGTGTATCTGAAGGTTAACCCACACTTAAACAAAAGTACTTACAATTAATCAGTCTTAATTAACATAATACAGTTAGAATTAAACATTAATGTTGCGTTTAAATCAACTCAAATCTTTTATCGATGTGATATTTTCTAACATTACATTTAAACTAAAACCTCTAATACTAAATACCAAATTTGTTTTTTCTGAACATTGATAATATTTTAGTTACCATTGGATCATGATCCAAGATTCGCTTAGCCAGTAGTAACGTTACCGAGTAACTTTACCTAATTTATAAATAGAGAAGAGAGCAAAGAAGAACTTGCACATCACAATCTTACTTTTGCCAACAAACCAGAAAGCAATTCATCATGTGTAGCTTTCAATTTATTCCTTCGCTTGCAACTTTCCCAAAAATGACAACAAAGACTCCAAGCTTTTCCAAGTTTTTCATGGGTTCCACCCAGCTGTATTCTGGTTCGAAGTGAGTTCATCTCTGGTTTATTTTAATTTAAAATATATATATATATACTTTGAACCATCTCTGGTTTATTTTAATTTAAAAAATATATATATACATATATATATTTGTGAAACTTATTGCATGCAAGTATTTCATATTTTAACACCTAAAATAATATTATTTTAAAAGCGCTTGAAGATTACATGAAAATTATAACGTGACTAGATTGTACCAGGATTGTCTCCTAACATGAATTTTTATACTAATTAATTTTATCTTTTCTTAATTTCCAATTTTAGGGAGGCAAAAGAGCTGAAGAAGCTGTCCTGTGCCAATTCCATGGCCCCGGAAAAGGTTGAATTATTCAAATCCATAGAGGATTGGGCAAGAGATAGCATTTTGCCTCTACTAAAACCAGTTGAAAAATCCTGGCAGCCTGCAGATCTTCTACCGGATTCGGGGTCAGACGGATTCATAGAACAAATCAATGAAATAAGGGAGAGAACAAAGGAAATTCCTGACGATTGTTTGGTTGCTTTAGTTGGTAACATGATCACAGAAGAAGCCCTTCCAACGTATCAGTCGAGAATCAATGCCATTGAAATTTATCATGATGAAACAGGAACCGACAACACTCCATGGGCGATTTGGAGTAGAGCTTGGAGTGCTGAAGAGAATCGCCATGGAGATCTTCTCAATAAATATCTTTATCTTTCAGGAAGAATTGACATCAAACAAGTTGAGAAAACTATTCAGCATTTGATTGCTTCAGGAATGGTAAGAGATCCTTGCAAACCATCAGTCATGCAAACTGCAAAGACATTAGTCATTCTCTAGTGCAGACATCATGATTATTATTATTGGTATTCTTTACTTAAGAGAATTTTTGTGTAAAAATACTTTAAAAAAATGTCTTCATTAACTTTCATTTTTCTAAAAATATTGTTTAACATTCTTAATCGTAATTCGAGTAGTATTGTATATAACTATAGAAAAGTTTATACGAACTTTCAGAATTTTAATTAAATACATAAGACTATAAGAGTTTCAATGTAAGATATTGTACTCTCGTACAGATGTCATAAATTTTTTTTTTTGTTAAAATAGTTTCTCATGTAAGGAACTTGATTCAGGTTTTTTTGGTACTTGAAAACGCTTAGTGCATTCATATCACTATCACAAAATCACATAAAGAATACGTTTGAAATAAAGCATCTTAATTAAAAAGCTCTTTATTAACTTTTTATTTTTACTAAGAAATATAGTTGAAAATCGTCTTTTAAGTAGTGTATATAATAATTTTCAGAATTTTAATTAAATAAATAAGAGTTTCAATATGTTATTGTCTTACAAGAACTCTTATTTTTAATGTTTCTTTCTAACAGGATTTTGGCACTGGAGACAACCCTTACCATTGGACAATTTACACATCATTTCAAGAGAGAGCAACATTCATTTCTCATGGCAACACAGCCAAGCTTGCCATGAAACATGGAGACTCAAAGCTAGCTCAAATTTGTGGCACAATTGCTTCCGATGAGAAGCGCCACGAAACCGCTTATAGTAGGATCGTTGGGAAGCTATTTGAGCTCGATCCTAGCGAAGCAATGGTTGCATTTGCCGACATGTTGAAAATTAAAATCACGATGCCAGGCCAATTGATGTACGACGGTCAGGATGTGCATCTATTCGATCACTTCTCTAATGTCACCATGCGAATTGGGGTATACACAACCTCGGATTATATTAGTGTTTTGGAACATTTGGTGGGTTTTTGGAATGTCAAGAAACTTGAGGGGCTTTCGAGCGAAGGAAAAATTGCTCAAGATTATGTTTGTGAGTTGCCTGAAAGGTTGAGAAAAATAGAGGAGAGAGCTCGAGCGAGGGCTATCAAAGCGCCTGCAATTCCATTCAGCTGGGTTTTTAATAGAGAAGTGTAGCTAGTTACTTAAGAGTTGGATGAAGGTCAATGAAATCACTATAATAATGCTCGTGTGTGTACTCCCTATTGAGAGTTTTACAATCCGAAGAATGTGATATAAGTTTTACTGAAAACATTATATTGTTATTAAATGTAAACTTTGTCTTTATTAATGTTATATTTTATGATATATAATATAATAATAAATGTTGGTCTAATAATATCTATATGATTATTTTATCAAATCGTTATCAACATAAACTTTGTCCTGATTAATGTTATATATTATGATATTATGTATAATGATACTACCTTGAAACCCTAATTATTAAATTCTAATAATTTCGTAATTAATTAATCAAGCCCATAAGATCACTTATTTCAAAAGTCTCATAGATATTTTCAATTAAAAATTCATTTTTTTTTTTTTTAGGTACTTGTGGGGGTCTAAAATCATACGAGGCCTTATTAAGGCCAAACAGGAATGTTCTACTACATTGGCCCAAGCCTGTGATCCAATTTCAGTTGGATCAGCATCAGAGCTCGTGACTTGGGTCAAACCACGACCTCTAGATCCAACTTTCTTCCAAAATGGGTGACTCCAGCAGCCCAGCTAAGGCTAGGTCTTCTAGACCAAGGTAAGTAGCATTTTTCCTGATTTACTTTATCCTTATTCGCCCAAGATTCTGTATCTTAGGCAGATTAGGACTCCTATTACTATTAAGTAAAGTGAATTTAGATCTTTCCTATTCATGAGACCTCTTCCCTTAAGGATTTAGAGTCCTATCAGGATACAAAGATCCTATAACTACTATATAAACAGAGGTCACTACTCTATTTAGGCATTCAGCCTGAATATCACCTACCAACACCCAAGCTCTTACTCCTAAGAGTTATTCTACTACACTATGGTTTTAGTCTCTTACTTGACCTCTGGTAGCCCTTCCTTCATTTACCCTCACTAAATTGCCTCATTCAGCCTTAGTGACTTGAGTGTTAGAATACCTACGACAGACACCACACCGGTGTCCAAGTAAGCTCCACGCTTGTTTGCTCTGTGTGTAGGTATAGCAAATTGCCAGTGGCCTCAACCTCACGAGATCAGACCCTACTTCCGCAACCATAGATTTTAGCATCTACAGTTTGGCACCCACTGTAGGGTCTTTGGCAATCGACCTTCGTTTAGAATCCTGCTCTACAAAGAGTCACACAATGGTTGAAAACACGGATACCGCCTCAACATATCTCGTGGCTAAGGTTGAGACTCTTTTGGCACTCATGTAACAACAAGCCAACAAAGTCACAGCTTTAGAAGCCGAGAATAACAACATTCAGGCCGAAAATCAAAGCCTACGAGAAAAGGTAAACCAATTTTATTCTCTTGATTCTGTGTCTCGGTAAACTCCATGCAACCACTAATGACCCCAAACCATATAACCTCAGCTTTTGACCCTCGATCTTCCTAGCTCCAGTCATCCATGATGGATAGACTGGCACCCACCACCACAGATACAACAAGCTTAGCCATGCAAACACGCACCCTATTAGCTGATCCCTCAATTACCCGTGACTAGACACTTCAACCGTCCCAAGCCTCTAGCCACAAAACATCACCAACCTTGACCAATCTCTTGGCTTCAATGATCCACAATACATCCAAGACCCCTCCAGCTCGGCTCACCCTCATAGATTGACCGACTGATCTATTCAAACTACGTTCAGCTCGGCTCGGCTCGGCTCATCTTAATGGGTTAAACGTCACCCAAACCACACTTTTAGCCATCCATGCTGGTAGAAATACCTGAGTAGTAACAGTTGGGATGACCCATAAGGGGTGAATGGCATCCAAAACACACATGATAACCACCAAGCCTACCACAACGACTCGGCTCGCCCTAGCAGACCGAGTGAAAGAAACACAACCCCAAACCATGAACCCAAACCTTTTGTCTATAGCCTCCCCTCTTGAACATATATTAGCAAAAAAGCTGGCTGACATGGAAGGTATGATGAGACGCATACCTGGAGTACTTGTCCCAACTAAGAAGAGCCTTCCCTATAGTTATGCAAACTCACCCTTTATAGACCCCATGGCTTTAATCGATATGCTCCAGAAATTTTTCATCCCAAATATGAAACCATATGATAGAACGACTGATCCAAACGATCACATAGCTTCATACAAACATAGGATGTTTACTGTTTTCATACCTCGGGACCTTAGGGAAACATGCATGTGCAAGAGCTTCGGTTCCAGTTTATCAGGGCCAGCCCTGCAATGGTACACAAACCTCCCTAACAACTTCATAGGCTTATTGGCCCAACTCATCGATGTCTTCGTTGAGTAGTGTGCAAGCAGCAAGAAGTTAGAGAAGTTGTCATCCGACTTATACAAGATTTATAAGAAAAGAGAAGAGCCGTTGTGTTAGTATGTTAATCGGTTTAATAAAGAAAATATATCAATCCTATCCCGCCTTCCTGAAATTGCGGTAAATGCTTTCAGAAAGGGACTACTTCCTGATGGGAAACTCTACAAAGACCTCACTAAACTGAACTGCAATTTAATAGAGGATGCCCAGTCCCGAGCGATCATTCATATAAGGTGGAAAGAAGATGAGGCAAATTGTAGAAGACATACATCATACGATGAATGCCAATAGAACCGTAGTGAGAGGCACCCAGACGCGTGATAGTATGAAGCAAACAACTCAACTCCAGCACAGAATTCCAATGGAAACAACCGAAAACCATATGATCGGTCGCCAACTAGGCCTGCAATTACACTTTCTAACTTTTCTTCGTTCTTGGTCCTTAAGTACAACCTTAATGTTGAGCTAGCATAAGTGGTTGCCATAATGAAAAGGATGAGTCTAACAGTTAAGTGGCCACCCAAGTTGAGACCGGATACCAAGAGAGACACTACCAAGTGGTGCAAATTCCACCATGACCATGAACATAATACTGCCAACTGTATAGCTCTAAGATTGGAAGTCGCAGCCTTACTTAAGAGAGGATATCTTCATGACTTATTAATCGACAAAGGTAAAAGCACAATAAAAAACAGAAATGAGAAGAACCAGTCCTCCCCTCTGCTTGACCCAAAGCCTGAAGGATTCTGCAACATGATATCAGGCGGTTCAAAGATTAGCGTAGTCAACTACTCCTCGACAAAGAGGCACGTTCGAGCAAGCTATAATCTAAAAGCTCATTCTTCCCATCCATCCACATAGAAGCCTACTCAACAAGTCATCTAATTCGAAGATGATGAGCTAGCCACACTGGCAGCCCCGCACCATGATGCCTTTGTTATCTCGCTACAGATAGCAAATACTCTTGTATGAAGAGTGTTTGTAGATAGAGGATCTTCCGCCAACATTCTCTTCTTAGAGGCACTTAAGACAATGGGCCTGGACGAATCAAATATCAATAGGCGTCCCACCATCCTGATTGGATTTAGCTTTGAACAGAAGTATAGTATCAGAGAGATAACTTTGCCTGTCTACACAAGTGGAGTAAATCGATAGACCATCTTCCTTGTGATGGATTGCCTCTCACCTTACAACTTCGTTCTAGCCAGACTCTGGATCCATGACATGAGAGTTAGGACTGTCAATCTAGTCG
Source organism: Pistacia vera (assembly GCF_008641045.1). NCBI lineage: Eukaryota > Viridiplantae > Streptophyta > Magnoliopsida > Sapindales > Anacardiaceae > Pistacia > Pistacia vera. Next base: position 121,848 of record NW_022196738.1, on the reverse strand, counting down.
AGTCGAGCGGCTTGCGAGTTGACTCTGCTTGACTCGGTTAGAGCTCGTTTGGAGCTCGACTCGCTAATTATCGAGTCGACTCAGCTTGAACTCGATTTGTTTACCGAGTCAAGTTCGAACACAGTAAAACTCGGCTTATGGGCTCACGAGCCTGGTCCGGCTCGTGTAAACACTGTGCACTTATGCAAGGTGCTTTGGTGATTTTTTAAACTATGAGGTATTAAACTGATAGTTTTCAGTAAAAAAACTTTGAAAAATAAAATAGGAGTGAGCGTTGGGCACCGCGTACTAACATACACAGTCACCAACTCTCACTGTATCCATAATTCCGCATACTATCTTCTCTCCTTTTAATGCTTTCATTCACTTCTCTTCTCTCTCAACTCAACCACGTCTTCTTCTTCAACATTTCTTCTTCTTCTCTTCTTCATTTTACTTCTCTCTTCTTCTTCTTTTTCACTTTCAGCTAATGTTGATAATGATCACACCCTCAAAACTTACATAGTCAAAGTCCATTACGATGCCAAGCCCTCAATTTTCCCAACTCACAAACACTGGTACAAGTCCTCTTTTTCCTCCTTCACCTCTCTTATCCACATTTACGACACTATCTTCCATGGCTTCTCCGCTAGACTCACTTCTTCTGAAGCTCAACAACTCAAAACTCTCCCTCATATCATTGCTCTCATTCCTTATCGAGCTCGAGCTTGATATCGGGCTCGCGAGCTGGAGTTCAAGCCAGCTCAAGCTCACCTCGAACTCGACGAAGCTCAAGTTCGAGTCTCAATTCTGAGGCTCGCTAGGCTCGAGCTTGAACTCGGCATTATACTAAATGAGCCAAGCTCGATAAACCAAAAGCTTGACTCGACTCGACTCAGCTCGGCTCGACTCGTTTACAGTCCTAATGAGAGTTGTCCCTTCAACCTTCCACTAGATAATCGAATTCTTTACTAAATGGGGAGTAAAAGAGATCATGGGCAACCCGAAGTCCTCTTACAAAAATGCCTTTAAAGGAAAGTCCAACACCTTATAGCAACTATAAACGAGTCTGACTCACTCAACCAAGCCAGATCAACCTTAATGGAAGAACTGGATGAAGTATAAATTGACTCCGATCATCCCAACCAGAGGACTTAGATAGGATTGAGGTTGAGTCTTGAAATTAAAGAGTGGCTGATCAATTTCCTACAAGAGAATCGCGACTGCATCGCTTGGTCCCATGCAAATATGACAAGGATCAACCCTAACACAATCATGCACTATCTCCAGGTTGACCCAAACTGTCCCCAAGTAAGATAGAAAAGAGGAAAGTTCGCTACATAGTGAAACCGGGTGATCAATGAAGAAGTTAAAAAAACTCCTAAATAATGGACTCATTTGAGAGGTCCACTACCCCGACTGGCTAGCTAACGTGGTGGTCGTCCGAAAGAAGAATGTGAAGTAGAAAATCTGTAGACTTCATGGACCTAAATAAAGCGTACCCCAAGGACTCCTTCGTTCTACCGTACATCGATATACTGGTCGACGCTACAACCAGTCACGAGTTGCTTAGTTTCATGGATGTCTTCTTAGGGTATAATCAGATACTCATGCAACTGGACGACTAAGAAAAAACTTCATTTTTCACAAAGAGGGGCATTTATTTTTATAAAGTGATGCCGTTTGGATTTAAGAACGCTGATGCTACTTATCAATGACTTGTCAACAAGATGTTCGTAAAGCACTTAGGGACTACCATGGAAGTATATATCGACGACATTCTCGTCAAGTCACTTCTAGCTGAGCAGCACCTAGACCACCTTAGTCAGGCCTTTGTAGTTCTAAGGAAGTACAACATGAAGCTCAACTAGGCATGGCAATGTTCCCCAGGATTTCGAGGACCCGTCCCGCCCCGCCCCATATGGGGCGGGGAAGCCCCGGTTTTTTTGGGGATAGGGGCGGGGGTGGGGGGTGTTTTAATCCCCGTCGTCGGGGATGGGGCGGGGGTGGGTGATGCCTTTCCCCTGGCCCGCCCCGTATATAATATATAAAATTAAAAAAATGTATATATATATTTACTTTTCACTAATATCCCTATATTTCACCTAATTACACAATTATCCTACTTATATAAACCCATATTTTCTTAATTTCCCTCACCCTAAACAATTGAACAAGAACAAACCCTGACCCATATTTATGTATAATTAATTATGTTTAAATGATTAATTTAAGTGTTTTTTATTTTGACGAGAATTAACTATTGTGTTTGGTAATGCTCAAATTAATTTATGTTTATATAAAATTAATGGGACGGGGACGAGCCTTCAACATTCCCCTTTGGGGCGGGGAAGGGGAATTCCTGTCATCCCCGTAACAGGGATGGGGCGGGGGTGGGGAATGATTTTGAGGGTGGAGATGGGTACGGTGAATGAGATCCCCGCCCCGCCCCGCCCCATTGCCATGCCTAAGCTCAACCCAGCCAATTGCTCATTCAGGATCTCTTCTAGTAAGTTTTTGGGATATAGTGACTCAACGCGGGATAGAAGCTAACCCTGATCAGATCCGAGCTGTTCTAAATATCCCATCACTGACATGCATCAAAGAGGTTCAACATCTTTCTAGAAGAGTGGCTACACTAAACAGATTCATCTCTCGGTTGGCAGACAAGTGTCAAACCTTCTTTGCAGTACTCTGAAAGTTATAGCAGTTTAAATGGACCCTGGCCTGCGAAGAAGCTCTACAACAACTCAAAAGGTACTTGACTTCTTCACCTTTAATTTCTAGACCACTAACTGGAGAAAAATTGTATACATACCTGACGGTCTCGGAGTCGGTGGTTTCAACCATTTGGATTAGAGAAGACAATGGGAAGCAACTACCCGTCTATTATGTGAGCAAGTTGCTCCTTGACGCAAAGTCCCAGTACAGTTAGTTGGAAAAGCTAGCCTTAGCACTCATTCACACCTCTAGGAAGCTTTGGCCATTTTTTCAGCGTCATTCCGTAATTGTGCTCACTACATATACGCTCAAAAAGATTCTACATAAGCCCGAGCTCTTCGGGTGACTCACTTAATGGACGGTTGAGCTAAGTGAATTCACGTCTTATTCCAACCGCACATAGTTGTAAAGTCCCAAGTGTTAGCGAATTTCATAACAGACTTCACCCCTAGCACATTCACTCAGGCAAAGAAAGAGGTATTATGCCTATCAAGTGAGACGCCTTTGAAGTAGACACTCTCGGTCGATGGATCAAGCAATGTAAATGGTAACGGCTTGAGAATCGTGATAATTACTTTAGATGGGGACATCATCTAGCAAGCCATCCGGTGCAGCTTCAAATGCACAAATAACGAGGCCGAGTATGAGGCTTTGATAGTCGATCTCTCACTCGCAAAAGAGATAGGGGTAACAAGGTTGGAAGTCAATTCTGATTCTCAATCAATCAACTTCAAGGGACCTACCAAGCTAGAGACTCGAAGTTGACAACCTACCTGACCTTGGTGAAGGAGCTACAGTTTTCCTTCGAAGAATTTACAATCACTCAAGTACCAAGAACAGAAAATACACATGCTGATGCACTCGCTAGTCTTGGCTTAGCCCTTCAAGGTATGTCTGACTCTTTCATCCCACTTCTTTTCCTACAATGGTCGACCAATTGGAAAGAGCCTCCATCCAAAGTAGTACTGGTCCCCAAAGAACCTTCAGAGGTCATAACCATCGAGCTAGTTGAATCATGGATGACTTCGATCCTAAAGTATTTAGAGAAAGATGAGCTCTCTGCAGACAAGAATGAAGCATGCCGTCTGAGGGATAAGGTCATCTGATTCACAATCTATGAAAGATAACTCCTAAAGAAGTCATTCTTTGGCCCATACCTCAAATGCATTACTCCAGAAGAAGCCCCGTATGTACTAGTAGAGTTTCATGAAGGTGAATGTGGAAACCACGTTGGGGGACATAGCCTAACACACCGGGTGATCACCTCTAGTTTTTATTGGACCACCATGCACTCGGACTCAACCGCATATGTCAAGAAGTGCGACAATTGCCAAAGATTCGCTAACGTCTCGCACTTTCCCCCCAAACAACTCAACTCTGTCTTGACCCCTTGGCCATTTATGAAATGGGGAATGGACATAGTAGGTAAGCTTCCAACTGCATCCGGGCAACGAATATATATGTTGGCTATGATATACTACTTTACAAAGTGGATAAAGGCAGAAACATTCGCCCAAGTGTGAGACTGGGAGGTAAAATGATTCATCTGGAAGAACGTAATCTGTCGGTTTGGGATTCCAAAGGAGATAGTCACAAACAACGGGTCCCAATTCATTAGTTTTGGCTTTATAGATTTCTATGAAATATGAAGAATCAAACTCAGCTTCTCAACTCCCTGAAATCCCCAGTCAAATTGTCAAGCCAAGTCATCTAACAAGACGGTCATGCAAACTATGAAGAAGCACCTTCAGAAAGAAAAATGAGCATGGGCAGATGAACTATCAAGAGTATTATGGTCTTACAGAACAATCGCCCGCTCATCCACAGATGAAACTCATTTCTCCCTAGTATATGGCTTGGAGGCAGTCATCCTAGCAAAAGTGTTAGCCTCGTCTCCCAAGTTTCAATGGATGAACAATGAATCAAACAACCAAAACTTATACCACAACTTGGACACCATTGATGAGTTACGCACACAGATTAGAAACACTATCTACTAGTAGCGAGTCGCTCGACACTACAAGCACAACGTCCGAGTGAGGTCATTCAAAGAAGGTGATTGGGGTCCTCCGAAAAGTCTTTTAAAACACAAAGAAGATAAACATTGGAAAGCTCGGTCCCATTTGGGAAGGCTCATACAAGATCACCCTGTCAGTCGGCAAGGGCGCCTATAAGCTTCAATCACTTGAGGGCAAGGATATTAACCACAATTGGAACGCCATTCACCTCAAATGGTTTCACTTATGACAAACCATAACTTGGCTTCCTTTTTGTAGCTTCTTTTTGTTTTTTGTTTTTTCAATGGGATGAGTGGGCGTGTCCACCTCCTTGAACGACAGTCGGCCCCAAAGCCTTGAATCAATAAGAAGAACTATTCAAAAAAAATTATGTTCAATTATTTTGGTACAAAGTTTCAACTACACAGTTGGTCACGCCAACTAGTCCCACGCCTCACCGAGACATATGTTTCCAACTACAAAGTTAGTCATGTCGACTGGGCCGCATAGCCATTGAATATTTTCAACTACAAAGTTGATCATGCCGACTGGGACACATAGCCTTCGAATGTTTCAACTACAAAGTCGATCATGCACACTTGATTCACGTGTAATACAGGTTCAACATGTTCAAAATACACTCCAACACTTAGAAAATTTGTCAATTAAATAACTCATAGTCATTCAGTTTGAGCAACTAAATTATTTAGTTTGTCACTACAACCAAGTATGTAACATCATCAAACCACAGTCAATCAATCGTGCCAAAAGCACCCGGGGGACAACAAATGAATAATCACTCAGCCAGTTCAAGAAACTTATAGCTTCAACAAAATATCATACTTTACTAAGGCCTCATAGGGTTGGTTCAAGTACAAAACTATGGGCATATAGTATCAAAAAACATAAATTCGTTCAAACAAAAAACAAATACATACAAGAAGCAACATGTTTCGGGTTATCTTCCTAAGTCGAATGCCATACGATTAGCTTGACCTCATTTCCCTCACTTGTCGAAGCCTCCATCGCTGAGTCATGCCGAGGAAGAGTCTTAATTGACTCGGTAAGCAATCCTTCCAAGTCTCCAACAAAGTCATCCACCCCATCCTTGCGATCGGTCTCAACCTAATCTTTCTTTGCCCCACTGTCCCCTCCAGCCAACTCTACCTCGATCTTTTCCCACAATTCAATATCCTCATCAAGATTGCAATGGGAAGTGTTGCCCGCTTTGTATTCCTTCATCAGTTCAGTACGAGCCTTGATTATGGCATCGACGACTCTCGATTGGCATCACTCCCTAAGGGCGATAAACTACTCTAGCTTCTTCCCAAGCGTCGCGTCCCTCTTAGCTTGCGCCTTTTCCTTCTCTTCCAACGTTTTCTTCAACTCTCCCAACTCTAACTTGGCCTGTCATAGCTTGGCAGCGCTCTCCTTTGAAGATTTCAAGGTCGAAGCCTCTCGAGTGTAGAGTCCTGTGTTGGACTTGGTTAAGTCTTGAATCTTTGCGTCCTAGGCGACCATGGCCTTCTTCAGATATAGACTTCCAGTCAAAGCCTGCAAAAAATCGAATACTCAGAAAAAGTTTTTCTTACGGAACAAAGTGTTTGAAGATAAAAGTTATCTAAAATTGTTGAGCCGCTACCCATTCAGCAGCCACACTCATCCCAATCTGATGCATCCAACTCTCATTTGCGGGCAACAAGAAAGACTCAGCTAGGTTCCCCATCTTGGCTGCATCAGAGTAGACAAAACAGTTGTCGGGAGCGTGACAGTAATCTTCTCAGTATCCTCATTGATCTAAACACTCTTCGATGACCCGGTTCCAATCGTACGTGGTGCAGTTGATAGGACTGACTCAGTACGTTTCATCTGCACATTTTCACTCGGCCTAGCCCCTAACTCCCTCTTTCTCTTGGCTCGGCGTTGGGCGATTGCCTCATTCGCATTTGGGATGTCGACATTGATATTCTTCATTAGTCTCTTTGTAAGGGAAACTCTCCAGGAGTTAGAGGATGTAAAAATGAATGTCCGAAGCAGATATGATTATAGTAGCGTATCAACAAAACGCTCTATGTCTGCTTTAGAGAAGGGAAATGAGTACCTTTCTATATTATAGCGACCCCGCTCCAAAGAAGACTCGCCTTAAGGTTTGCCTCTTATAGATGGACCCTCCAGTCTCTCTGCTTCTATGGTATGGCAAATAATTCTTGGGTGGGCACATCCAATCCGTCACCACTCTGCTCGGCCTTGTTGAAGCTCGGATCTACAGAATAACGAAAAATAAGGCTCAGTACTCAAAACCAAAGACAAGTAAAAGTTACTAACCAATAGCCCCCTTTGTAAAGGGTATGTTGCCTTACCCTTTCTCTCTAAAGACTGCATCACTCTTCACGAAGAAGAACTTTCCTTTCCAGTTCTTATCACTCGATCATAAGAACGTCACCAAGTGGATTCAATCATGCCTCAGGGTGTCTGAGTATCTACCTTTATCGATGTCGTGCTCTTTCAAATAGTAAGAGTAAAGGAACTCATGCAAGCCAAATCCCACTAGATACATAGTGTAGAGAAGTTCAAATGCTATCAACAGCCTCCAGTCATTCGGCATAATCTGAGTCGGTGTTATCATGAAGTGGTACAACACTTCCCAAACCAAGCAATGAATTGGCAACCTTAGCCCGTTGTAGAAGTAGATGTCGTACATAGCGATCCATCTTGGAACGTCCTAGTTGACCCACTCATGATCTCTTGGTAGACGTATCTCGACTGAGTCAGGGATATGGTACATGGTCTTTATCCTCCATTCATCATCTGAAGTAAGCTCTAGGGGATAGTCCAATGGCAAGATCCTTCCAACCAGTTGGTTTTTCGCATCCCTCGCAGTCCCACTTGTAGAAGGTTCGCCCTTGGGAATACTGTTTGGTTCTTCATCACTATCTTCCCCACTCTCCCCTTGCCCTTCAGAGTCGTCACCACTCGACTTGGTGGTAGTTAGATCGGTCATGGCTATGCTTAAACCTTTGAGGATTCCCACGGGCACGTTACCCTCTTCTGGCAAAACCACCATAGTAGAAGCACTCTCATACTCTCTTCTCCCCTCCGTCTTTCCTTGACTATTCCCACTCGCACTTGGAACTCGACATCGAGCACTTAGGGGTCAAACCTCCCTCACCGCGATTGACTCGATCTAACAGACCGATTGAATGATCAAATAAACTTTCAGCTTAAAAGATGAAACTGTACCATACCCCAAAAGTTTCCACTCAGCTCGGTCAGGCACCCCAGGCGTATCGAATGGTGAAAATGAATAAATCGACTCTTCCTTCTCCCAAAAACCAAACTCTCAAGATTTCTAGAAAATTTCCTAGCAACACCTATGCCCCTAAATCCAAATCCTTCAAAGCTTTTCCTCCAAAATTTCTAAAAACTTAACAAAATTGTCCTTAAAAACTGAGCCTAGCCTCGGAATCTAGCCAGATCTAAAGATATCACCCCAAACCTCCGGGAATTCCACAAAATCCCAAAGAAACCAAAAGGAAAAATGGGTACTTCAAACCACCTAAAGAAAAACAATCCTGAAACGCGTCTAAACTGCTTGGAAAACTGAAAGAAAGTAGAAGTAATGAAAAGAAATCGGTTTTTGTGAAGGAAAAGAAATTTACCATAAAAAAATCACTAGAAACTCCTGAAAAAGCCTTGATGGCAACCGAAGAAATTTTTTGAAAGAAACAGAGAATGAAGTGAAGACGAGGGTTAGAATGCCTAGACAGACACCACACATGTGTCACCCAAGCCATCACGTTCGTTCTCTATTTCTGTGCAGGTCCATCAGATTGTCAATGACTCGCTTCTCATAAGATCTGTCTCTTCTAAATTAATCATAGATTTTACCATCTATATATAAAAATCAATATTTAGTAAGAAAGGTTTGAAGTTTTTTAAACTTGTATATTATATTGCTATTAATTGAAGTTACATTTACTAGGAAATGAGGGCAAATTAATAATTGTTTAAATTATAAGAAAATTAAAAGCAAATAAAAAAAATCATAGTCATATAATTTTATCTAATAAAATACTGACACGTGTCTAAAAGTTTTAAAAAGAAAATAAATATTTAAAAAGAAAAGGAAAAGTCGTTGGCTTTCTTAGAGGCCAGCAGTGTAGCTGACAGGGGCCAAGCTGTCGTTTTAGCATGGCCTCGATCTCGCCATGGCCAAATCGAGGCCACACCAAAGCAGGGCCCTGGTGCGACCTTAATTTGGATAGGTCGGGCCATATCATGGCCATCGACCCTGGCCTCTATTGGTTGTGTGATTGTGTCCTTAAATTGAACAAAGTTATTATTTAGTGTCTTTAAATTGAGCAAATTACTGCTTGTATCCGTTTTCCAGTATTTCATCACAAAGTTGTCGCTAAATTGATAATATTTCTTTTTTTTTCTTTTTTCTTTTTTTTTTTAATGAAACTTGGCATCCATGCAAGTGAGATTTACCAATGAATTTATATACTGTTAAGCAAGCAATAGACACGTTCAAAATAAGTTTAGAAAATTGTTTACTATTATTGGGCATGATATCCATCAGACTTCTAAAATATGTGAACTATTAAGCAAGCAATAGATAAGTTTAAAATAAATAATTAAAGTAAGATCATTATCTTAATAATCAAGAAATATTTATTAATTCAGAAGCGATTCATAAGTTCTTTAAGAAATTAATTTATCATTAAATTAAAGCAAGAAAATGGATACCAAGGAATAGAATGATCTATATTGGGAATAAGCAAGTTTGATATGCTATTTGAAAATACAAAGAAAATCACAATAGATAGCTGTACCAGTAGTGTGCAGCTATCTTTTGATATTTTCAAAAGAGGGTTTTTGATCTTTTTGTTGGAGTCGAATTAATATTAAACACATGGGTTAGAAAGTATAAAAAAATCTTATAAAGTATTTTTTTTTTTTTTTTTATGTTTTTACAGGATTTTAATAATTTTAAGGGAGGTATGTAATAATATTTTCTGATAATTATGGATGCATTTAATAATAATTAAATCTTAAAGAGTGTTTAAATATCCAATCCCAATCTCCTAAAAATGCATCCAAACATGGNTTTTTACAGGATTTTAATAATTTTAAGGGAGGTATGTAATAATATTTTCTGATAATTATGGATGCATTTAATAATAATTAAATCTTAAAGAGTGTTTAAATATCCAATCCCAATCTCCTAAAAATGCATCCAAACATGGGATTGGACTATCACCCGTAGTCCCACACAACCTCATAGAGTGAGTGAAATAAACCCCTTTACACAAACGTGTTTCGTGAAAATGTTAAAATTCTTTTAGGCGGAACGACTTACACCTATCCAAGATTTAAAAAAATAACAGATTGGTACTTAAAAGGTTTCAAAAAGATAAATAGGTACATTTTGATGGGAAAAAGACTAGAATGCCCTTTGAGAAATATTAGTTTATTTTTTTAATTATTTTTAGACCCCTTAAGTTTATTAATTCCACAAATACCCCTAGAAAAAAGTTTAAAAATTAATAAAAACACCCCCACCCACCCATACTTGTCAGATTCTCGCGGCCACCACCGGTGGTAGCTGGAATCTGTCACAACAGTCTGCCCCACCACCGAAAATGGCCGATAGTTCACCGGCTGAAAAAGGCCAGATTTGAAGTGAGAAGGCCAGATCTGGCCTTTTCCGTCCAGATCCACTGTAGATCTGGTCGGAAAAGGCCAGATCGGTGAATTACTTGCCATTTATGGTGGTGGCCACTGGAATCTGGCAAGTATGGGTGAGTGGGGGTGTTTTTGTTAATTTTTAAACTTTTTTCTAGGGGTATTTGATGGAATTAATAAACTTAAGGGGACTAAAAGTAATTAAAAAAATAGACTAATATTTCTCAAAGGGCATTCTAGTCTTTTCCCTACTGAAAGGTACCTGTTTATCTTTTTGAAACCTTTTGGGTAGCAATATGTCGTTTCTCCAAACCTTGGGTAGGTGTAAGTCGTTTCCCCAATTCTTTTATTATATATTCAAATTAGAAAACATAAATTTAAAATGCGTGTATCACAATGCCAATTAATCAAATCTTTGATTTGCAGATTTTTTAATAATCCCAAGGAGGGTAAATAAAATAAATATATGCGTGTGATTATAAAAAATTATATATGCTTGATTAAGTAAAATTTATATGTTTATGTGTTTTTTAAGAAATTAATTTAAAATTTAAAGCAAGAAAATCGATATACAAGATTGGTCAAGGTTAAAAATTAGGTTGATATTACTACAATCAGTTTGATATTGCTGTAACTTCTTGAATAATTGTAATCAATTGATGTTATTACGACCAATTTGATATTATTGTGACTTCTAAGCAATCACAATTAGTTGTGCTCATAAACGAGGAATAAGCATTAATGGATCGATTTTAATTGCTCGATATCCATTACCAAATGGTCTTAAGAATTAATTTTACTCTTCGTTTTAATTCTTGTACCATAAAATTCCCTATATTTTTCTAATTTACTATTTTAGCCTATCAAAATTTACCGAAACCCTTTGAATTTACGTTCTAGTACCTGATATGTATAACTTATGGAAAGATTGCATTTATGTAGAGATCAACCTTATACCATAATCGGAAGCATTTGCCTACTTCCATTAGAGATGGCAATGGGCCCGACATTTTCGGGTACCCGGCCTGGCCCGGCCCGAAAGGGGCGGGCTTTACCCGAGGTTGGCGGGCTTGGGCTTGGGCCTGGGCTTGATTTTAAGGCCCGACCTCAGGTACGGGCCGGGCATGGGTATATCTTTAGGCCCGGCCCGAAAATTTTAGTATTAATTTTACTAATTTACCCTTATACTATATATTTAATTACAATATTATCTTATATATATATCCATTTTTCCCAAACCCTAACCTCAATTTTCATCCCATATTAAAGGTTTAACATGTTAAAATTGCCTTTAAATGAGTTAGATGGGTTTAGTTCAACTTATTAAAGTGGATTTCACCATAACATATTATGCACAGCTGAAAAGTTAGTATAATCAGATATTATGGAGTTTTAATTGCTCACTTATTGCTTAAATTATTTGTGGAAATAGCTTCAATTATTTAAAAAACCATTTCTAAAATTAAAAATATAAAAAATTTGAAATTTATTAATATTTAAAAATAAACATTATTAAAAGGCGGGCTTGGGCCGGGCCTGCGGTTATAAAAAAACCCGGGCCGGGCTTGGGCTTTGCCTATCATACCCGTAGCGGCTCGGGCCTGTGTCATGAGGCCGGGCTTGGGTCTGGGCCAGGGGTACCCGGTCCCAGCCCGGCCCATTGCCATCACTAACTTCCATACCCCCTTTTTGTCAATTACTTAACCCTTGTAATTCTCAGTAAATAATTTATATTAGTACTTCAATTTATTTTAATTTTGATTGATCAAGAGATAATTATAGCACGTAGTTACGGATACCTCATTAAAAAAAAAAAAAATTAGATTTGAATTGAAAGTGGAAAATCTCATTCATAGCACAACATAAACATTTTTAACATTATCTCTTGTATGAACTTTTACATTATAGTTGAACATACTTCGATAACATATTATATTATTTATTATATATTTAAAAAAAAAATTCACAATTTTTGTGAAAAGTATTACACAGTTATTTTCGATTACATTTTTATTTTTTAACAAAACGGTTATTTTTAATACATTTTGAAAATATTACGAGTTTTTCACTTACAAAACCAGAGTAACATTACCCTATCAAAATCCTATCATAGCGAAAACATTACCTTTATAAAGACTTTTACATCATACTCGACCCGTCGAGATGGTGTAATGATACCTCACAACATATGTATTTTTTATTATTTACAAATTTTTAAAGAAAATTTTTTATAAGCATTTTAACTTTACTTTCTTTAAACTCTTTCATCATGGTCAAATGGTTGAGATAACATAATGTTATCTCTTATATAGATTCTTACATCATGGTCCAATAGTCTGATGGAGTAACGTTACCTTAATAATATATATTATTTATTTTATTATAAAGTAAAAATAAAAATCAATTAAATATATTTTTATTAAAAAAAAATAGTTATTTTTATTTTATTTATAAAAAAGTTCCCTATCGGCTATATTTGCCTCTTGCCACTGTCTCTCTCTCACGTTCAACTCACCTCTTCTGTGGGGAAAATTTGCAAGCTGCTTACATTCCAAATACGCTCCAAACCCATCAATCTTTTTTATCAATCAATCCTTCAATGGCTCTGGCTCTCTCCTTTCACCGCCCAATCTCCACAAAGTTCTTCCTTGCTCACCCTCAAATGGCCGGTCTCAGATCTCCCAAGTTCTCCATGGCTTCACTCTTCGCTCTAACTCCAAGTCAGTCCTCTTCATTTCATTCCCTTTTTCTTTTTCTTTCGTTCTGTTTTCTCTCTCTAGTTTGCATTTTCATGTTTTTCAGCGATTTTGGATCAGGGTTTTTTTTTTTTCACCCTCTAATTTTGCTTCTCAATGTGTTCTCTTCATCTGGGTCGGTTTTGCTTGTTGTTTAAGCCTTGGATACATTGCCGTTTTGTACTTGTTTGGTTTGGTATTTTTAGTGAAGTTTTCATCTTGTTGCTTAATTTTTTATCAAATTTTTAATTTTTATCAAATAAGAATAATCTTGAAAAATATTTATTTGTTTTTTCATAAATATGATTGTTGTCTAACATGTGAATCTAATAAATTATAGACTTTTGATTGGCATTAATTATCTTGTGATTCAAGATAGGGATATTATCATAAATAAATATTTCTGAAGAAGTTTAATCAACCAAATAAGTTCTTTCTTGTAAAAGCTTCATGCTCATAAATGCATGGACCCAAAATATAAGGAAATGAGTCGTGACAGTAACTTAATAATTTAAATTAGAGGGAAAAAAAAATGATCAAGGATAACTATGCTTAAAGAGAGAAAAATATTTGAGATCTTGAAGGTGCCATCCATATGAATTAAATTGTCCTACAAATATATATACTCTAATTAATGATCACCAAGAAAATCTTGTATCGATGTGATGTTTTCTAACATGACATTTAAACTAAAACCTCTAACTCTACATACCGAATTTTTTTTTTTTTTTTTTTTTTACATGGATAATATTTCGGTTACTGTTGGATCATAATCCAAGAATCGCTAAGCCATCGGTAGCATTAGCAGGTAACTTAACCTAATCCATAAATAGAGAAGAGAGCAAAGAAGAACTTGCACATCACAATTTTATTTTTGCCAACAAACCAGAAGGCAATTCATCATGTGTAGCTTTCAATTTATTCCTTCGCATGCAACTTTCCCAAAAATGACAACAAATACTCGAAGCTTTTCCAAGTTTTTCATGGCTTCCACCCAGCTCTATTCTGGTTCTAAGTGAGTTCATCTCTAGTTTATTTTAATTTTTTTTTTAAAAAAAATATTATTTGTGGGACTTATTGCATGCAAGTATTTAATATTTTAACCTGTTTTATTCTTCTTCGTCACATAAAAATAAAATTATTTTTAAAAGCGCTTGATTGTATCAGGACTCTCTCCTAACATGAGTTTTTATACCGATTAATTTTATCCTTTCTTAATTTCCAATTTTAGCGAGGCAAAAGAGCTGAAGAAGCTCTCCTGTGCCAGTTCCATGGCCCCGGAAAAGGTTGAATTATTCAAATCCATTGAGGATTGGGCAAGAGATAGCATTTTGCCTCTACTAAAACCAGTTGAAAAATCCTGGCAGCCTGGAGATCTTCTACCGGATTCGGGGTCAGACGGATTCATAGAACAAATCAATGAAATAAGGGAGAGAACAAAGGAAATTCCTGACGATTGTTTGGTTGCTTTAGTTGGTAATATGATCACAGAAGAAGCCCTTCCAACGTATCAGTCGAGAATCAATGCCATTGAAATTTATCATGATGAAACAGGCACTGACAACAATCCATGGGCGATTTGGAGTAGAGCTTGGAGTGCTGAAGAGAATCGCCATGGAGATCTTCTCAATAAATATCTTTATCTTTCAGGAAGAATTGACATCAAACAAGTTGAGAAAACTATTCAGCATTTGATTGCCTCAGGAATGGTAAGAGATCCATGCAAACCATCAGTAATGCAAAGGCATTAGTCATTCTCTAATGCAGATGTCATGATTATTATTATTATTTTAAAATAGTTTTCTCGTGCAAGAAACTTGATCTAGGTATTCTTTACTTTTAGATAATGATAATTTTTGCGTAAAAATAGTTTTTTTTTTTTTTAAAAAAAAATCCTCATTAACTTTCTTTTTTCTAAAATATAGTTTAAATTTGTTCTTAATCGTAATTCGAGTACGATTTTTTTTTTAATTAAAATAGTTTCTCGTGCAAGGAACTTGATTCAGTTTTTTTTTCGTACTAGAGAACGTTTAGTGCATACATATCACTATTACAAAATCACATAAAAGAATAAGTTTGAAATAAAGCATCTTAATTAAAAATGTCTTTATTAACTTTTTATCATTACTAAGAAATATAATTGAAATTCGTCTTTTAAGTAGTGTATCTGATTATATAAAAGTTTATAACAACTTTCAGAATTTTAATTAAATATATAAGAGTTTCAATGTTATTGTCTTTCAGGAATTCTCATTTTTCATATTTCTTTCTAACAGGATTTTGGCACTGGAGACAACCCTTACCATTGGACAATTTACACATCATTTCAAGAGAGAGCAACATTCATTTCTCATGGCAACACAGCCAAGCTTGCCATGAAACATGGAGACTCAAAGCTAGCTCAAATTTGTGGTACAATAGCTGCCGATGAGAAGCGCCACGAAACCGCTTATAGCAGGATCGTCGGGAAGCTATTTGAGCTCGATCCTAGCGAAGCAATGGTGGCATTTGCTGACATGCTTAAAATTAAAATCACGATGCCAGGCCATTTGATGTACGACGGTCAGGATGTGCATTTGTTCGATCACTACTCTAATGTCGCTATGCGAATTGGGGTATACACAACCTCTGATTATATTAGTGTTTTGGAACATTTGATGGGTTTTTGGAATGTCAAGAAACTTGAGGGGCTTTCGAGCGAAGGAAAAATTGCTCAAGATTATGTCTGTGAGTTGCCTGAAAGGTTGAGAAAAATAGAGGAGAGAGCTCGAGCTAGGGCTATCAAAGCACCTGCAATTCCATTCAGCTGGGTTTATGATAGAGAAGTGTAGCTAATTAATTAAGAGCTGGATAAAGGTAAATGAAATCACCATAGTAATGCTCGCGTTTGCACTCCCTAGAGAGTTTTACAATCCGAATAATGTGATATAAGTTTTATGATATATAATATAACAATAACTGTTGGTCTAATAATATCTATATGATTATGTTATCAAGTCGTTATAAACCATAAAGTTTGTCCTGATTAATGTTATATATTATGATATTATGTATAATGATAAATATTAGTAGATAAATATTAGTCTGATTATTGTTATTATTATTATTATCATCATCGGAAAATGCGTATGAAGTTTTTAATACACAAGTCATGATATAAATAATAAGTAAAATTTCTCTATAATCATAATTATGAGATCAAACTAATTTTATTATTATGAAAAGTGGAATTGTGCAAAACCAAGGAACCTGAACTGGTGTTGCCAGTTTAATCTGGTATCCCAACCAGTGTTGCCATTTTAATTGGATACTTGAATATTAGGGTATTCCTTGGTTTTTAGGGTACTCGGAAATCCAGGTATCTGAATATTCCGATTGGTTTTCGATTACCCGATTTATGACCCAAATTTCAAATGTTTAATTAAACTTTTAAAGGGTAGAATCGTAATTTTATTTTTCCTTCTCCAAACTTCTGCAGTTCTGTTTCTGACTTTCTTCTTCGTCTTATTATCCGCCATTTGACCATTTCTCTTTCATTATTTAATTTTACCACCGACCCTTTTCTTTTTCTTCTTCTTCCCCCTTTTGCTTTTCTGATTCTTTTTTGTCGTCTCGATTTCTTCTTCTCCCTTTGCTTTTCTCATTCTTTCTAGTCTTCTCCGTTTCTTCTCCTCTACCACTTTTCTCTTTCCTTTTTCATCGTCTCCTCTTCCAGATCTTAATAATATGCAAGACCAAGAAACATAATCTTAATATCCGGTAAGTAAACCCACATGCATGAGACAACATCACTAATTGAACTCCTATCTCTTTTTAACTCAACTCAACTCAACATAACACAGAGTCACACTTTACAAAGGCAGCGGCAAGACTATTAGAAACAATAATATACATCTGCTACCCACACAAAATAGCAAAGACGGAATCTGCAGGAAGAGTTGAAGAAGAAGACGCAAACTGGAGAGAAATTTGTGGTTAAATTAATTTGAGGCTTTTGTCATGAGTCAAAGTGTCAAGTGAAAAAGGAAAAATTGTTTTACTTTTTATTTTATTTTATTTTTTTAATAAAACTGAGTTTTGGGTACCCGGTTGTATTTTTAATAAGACACGATTCCCGAACCAAAAATTTGGGTATTTGATGAGTTATTACTCGAAACCGATTTGAATTTTCAAGTATCCGAAAAATCCGATTTGGTTTTATTTGGTTAGCATGTTCGGTTCCGGTAGTGGGTAATTTTGCACAACTCTATTTGAGAGAAGGCTAATGAGAGATTGAATTTGAGAGAAAGTTAGGAATTTCACGATTTGGGGCAAAATGAGAAGGGAAAAGGGTTTTTTTTTTAACAAACAGGTACCCGCGGGTGGATCCACCTACCTGCTGGCAAAATGGGTCGGGTCGGGTACGGGCCGAGAAAAAAAAGGGTCAAATGTTAAAGACCCGTGCCCTATATTTTTTACCTAGGTTTAGTAGGGGTGTTAAAAAAAATGCAAAAACCGAACCGAACCGTTAACTGAATCAGTGACCGAACCAAAAAAACAGTTCGGTTACGGTTCAAAGAATTTAAAAAACTGGATTTTAGGTTTGGTTTTCTATTCGGGTAAAAAAGAAAACCGATTTTTTAGACCGGTTCTATATATATATTAGTTATTTTGTTGTTTTATTAAGGACGTTTTATTACGGACTTTTATTTTTGTTTAATTTCAGATTTTTATTTGTATCAATTTTTAATGTATTGTTAGTTGTGGTCAATGGATATGTATGAGTGTTTAATTTTTATTTGGATATGTATTTGTTGGTGTTTATAGTTTAATTTAGGAAAATTTTTAAAAAAAAAAGTTTTATCCAATAAAAATGGGAAAACTGGTTCAAAACTAATTAACCGATCTTTTCAAAGCGGTTAACTGGTTTTTCGGTTAGCTTTCCCCCAAAACCAATCGGTTTCGATTCAAGAATTTTCCTGAACTGGAAAACCGATTCAGTTCAAGAAAGTGTTTAATCGATTCGGTTAATCGCTTTTGAACACTCCTAAGATTTAGGGTCGACCCGTGGGTCTAGACCCGATTTGCCAAGTCTAGTGTTGTGTCATATTAAAAGTCTAAAATATTGCTTTCTCTTTAATGTTTTTCTTTCAATATAAATTATATAAAGTTATTACTTACCTACAAATTTAAAGATGTGGTAATAACTTTAAAGTATAAATTATTATTCTAAACAACTTTTGATAAATATTTTATTTCATCTTATACTTTTAATGCAACATAATATACATTTTTTTGCAATATATATTACTATGTGATGGAAAATTCCTTAAGACAGGACCTAAACAAGTTATAATTTATTATAATATGAAATTTATTCTTATTTATAACTGGCCCAATTTGGAACCAAAATTGTTTATAAATACATAGAAGTTATTCCTATCTAGAGTATAATTATATAGAGGTTTTGCTATAATATAACAGAGTTAATTATGATAAATTTGTTTTAAAATTTTGTGTTACAATAATTTGACCCAAATTTTAAATTAAATACCAATAAGACTTTTGAAATAAGTGATTGGGCAAGATTGATTAACAAATTATTAGAATTTAATAATTAAAGTTAATTGATCGAAAATCATATTATAAGATATTAATTTTTTTTTATGTTATCTTTAAATATGTTTATAAGAAATTAATTTAAAAATTATTATTATTATTTTATGTACATTGATGAAGTTACAAGTGTGCTACATGAATAATCCTAATCCTTGCACCTATAAATATCCCTATGATGGAAAATGAAAAAAAATAAAAAAATAAATAGGATTTCTCATTTTCACAAAAAATCTTTTCAATTTATGAAACTTTAACTGAATAATTATTAAAAATTGTTAGTCTTAGGCTACACACAAACGTCTTTTATCAATACATGCGATGCATTTACAGAAGCTTAGAGTGAGTTAATTCGCCTTTAGATAACTTCAAACAACAACACTTCTCAAATCAGCAACAACTGCTCTTTAAATTGACTAAATCGGCAACGACAACAACAACTCACAATGATCACAAACAACTTCACAGCAACAACACAAGATAAATTAAGGCTGATATCAATTATGTCCAAGCGTAAAGGCTACGCCACCAGCTTTGGAAGATCAGTAACAACACCCAAGTAACACGCACAACATAAGATAGCATAAATGATAAAAACCTAACAATCCATGACTTAAAGGCTATGCCACTGGCCAATAAAAAAAGACATAACAAATTACAAATTACAAATTAAAGATAGATATCAATGAACTCCACAACGTAAAAGCTAAGCTACCACCTATGGATATCAGTAACAAACCAACATCTCCAAGATGTAAAGGCAAAGCCACCGATCAAGGAAGAACCACCACCAAATCTTGGTTGGAATTTGGATAAAGGATAAGAGTGAACAACTCTCACTAAAGCTCTCACATTTTTTTTTTTTATTTTTTTTTTTCAAAAATTCAATCTCCTCGGGTTGAAGAGAATTTGTGCTCAAATCCACAAATTGGACAACTTTCAGATATGGAGATATATTACCTATATTGAAAGTGGTCAAAATTCCTCCAAGATCACCATGCAACTTAAACTCCTTATACACCTTATTAAGCACTAGTTGTCATTTTTTTCTTACCTTGATACTTCCTTTTTCTTCCCTCATGGTTACAATTAAAACTAGGGCTACATCATGTTTTTGGCTAATTTTCTTAATTTCAATTCCCCTCAAAGTTTTATTTTCTTTCTTGTGTTTTGCCGTAATTGTGGTTTTATGTGTTTGGGAAGGACCTAAAGGTGCTAGGGTGATGGTTTTACTTTCAAACTCAAATGAACATGTATTCTCCCTACAATCATGTGTAACACTTCTACCAAATCTCCAAGGCCTATCTAACAACAAGGGACATGCATCCACCAGTACAACACCACAAAGCACTTCATTCACATGATTTTTACCAATGGAAAAAGAAATTAGAACTCGTTTGGTGATTTGTAGTGTACTACCATTACTTAACCATTGAAACTCGTAAGGTTGGACATGAGATAAAGTAGGTGGCCTCAATCTCTCTCATTGATCTTCATTTAGGCAGATTGGTGCATGCAAAACTCTCCCAAACACAAGAAAATTCCCATAGTCGGATTCCTCCACAATCTCATTTTCATGTTCGGTCTCAACATTTTTATCTTCACTTTCTTCATCTTGCAAAGTCTGCTCCATCTCCTCAATGTTGATTTCAACAAGCATAGAAAACCATCCCACTTTCAACTGGCTGATTTGGTTTGGGTTCACTTGAGGAAGGAGAGGTTCTCAGCAAAGAGAAAGAGCAAGCCTGCACCTAGAGCCGACGGTCTTTTTGAAGTCCTTGAAAGGATTGGAGACAATGCATATAAGATTAATCTCCCAAGTGAGTTTGGTGGAGTATCTGCTACATTCAACATTGGGGACATGTCTTCATACTTGGAGGATCACCAACTTGTGGATTTGATGTCAAATCCTGTCCAATTCGGGGAGGATGATGCAAATAAGCCCATCATGTATGCCAAGAACACTTGTAACAATTCACCTCATGAGGATGAAGCTTGTGATATTTCAACCCATTGGAATCAAGCCTTTAGTGATGCCTCGGCCCAAGGAAGCAAGATGGCCCAAGGTGGAGTTTGTTTCTCTGAGACCAATCTAGCCCGATTTGTGCATTTTAATCCTTTACTTGGGATCAATCTCATCACATGGGATAATACTCATATGGAGTAGTTTGGGTGGCAAAAGACGAGTCCAAGGAGAGATTATTTGGCCATGTGGAAGCATTAAATGTATGGGAGACAAGAAAGAGTAATGTTACATTTACACCACCCATTACATCATTTTCATTACACCATCACCATTTTACTAATAATTATTTTATTATATTATTAAAAATTCAAAATAATTAAAAATTTGTGTGGATGTGGGATATGTCACATCATGGTGTAATGAAAATGGTATAATGGGTGATGTAAATGTAGCATTACTCGACAAGAAAACATAGGGCTGCCACACTCTTTCCCAATTTGGCATAGACAAGGTTGAAAGATTGGGCGGCTCATTGTCCCTTACCCGAAGAGGAAAGTCACATGATTCTTTAATTTCTCTTAGGATTGACTTCTTTTATTTTATATTATTCCTTGTTGTATTTCTCTTGGTTATTTGAACACTTTTGAATTTCAAAATCTCCCTAGGCAGCCACATAATATCAAAATCTTCCTAGGCCGTCACATGTATAGTTGTTATTACCTAGGGTTGCTTTATGCCACATGGATGGCTTAGATCTTTTGTAATTAGGGCAACTTTTGTAAGGCCTTATATAAGGTCTAAATTTTCCATGTAAAACTCAGATTTGATGAATAAAAATTGGTTGCTTTCAAGAGTATTGTTCTCCGTTATCCAACTTTTGCTAAGGGTTGATGGTGGATCTCTTTGGCTAGTGGTGTAACCTTTAGGCTTTTGATTTTATTAGCATTTATCTTCTTTTTCATGTTATTTGTTGTTGTTTACTCACCTCTATTGGTTGGCCGAGATTGTGCATGGTGAAGGAAGCTTTGGCCAAAAGTTCTTAGAGTTGTTTTGTGTAATTGCGACTTGGCTTGACATTATCTCACTGTAATTCATCACATACAGTTCAACATGTCACTTAGTTGGGAAGACCCAAAATCTATCAAAGAGTAATGTTATACATGCAATATTTTTATGCAACATTTCTCATACAACATTATGTGGCAAAAGATGATTGGGTGAAAGTTTAATTTATTAAACTTTCACCCAATCATCTTTTGCCACATAATGTTGTATGTGTAGTATTATTCTCTATCAAAATGTATTTAATTAGTTTTGATGAGCTATAATGGAGATGCATACCACAATATTAATTTTTTGTATTTCCAAAAAGAAAAGAAAAAAAAAAAAACGTTTGTGCTTTTTTTGAAGAAATAAAATGAAATTATTTTCTCCAGAAAATTGTTGTCATATATATTTTTCAAATTTGGGAATTATATGGGAAATTATAACGATGTCATTTAAATATATCTATAAACATATTTAAAATGATATCAAATACATAATCATTGTCTACTTCTCACATATGATTTAATCACATATAAATTGTAACAGACTCATGATTTTTTCATTTTATTTTTTTAAGTGGACGCCTTGAGAAATTTAATATTTAAATGAGTCAATGACTTAATCATACTGATGTACGATAAAATAGCAAAAATCCCTTTGAGGTTCCCAAAATACAAAAATCCCCATGCTACTAAGGTTTAGGTGTTAAATAAATGGTAAATGGGTAATTTAGTAATGTTCATTAATCATAACAATATACAGTTTAACAGCTCACTAATAATTCATTAATGGCGAATGGATTCTTATTATTTTGGAAAACTCAGAGGGATTAATGCTATTATTCACAGTAAAAAGTTCATCGTTTAAAATTTATAATAAAATATGATAACAAATATATATATATATATAAAGTGATAATAATGATTACTTTTTTGAAAGATTCTTTGATTTTTTTTTTTTCATGTAAAAATAATTAAGATGTGAATTAATTAGTTTTATGGAGAGAAATTAATGAACAATAAAAAAAAAAAAAAAAGGATAGAAAATTGAATTATAATTATGAATGAGTATACTAAAGTTCAGTATTTACAATTTATGACAAATTTAAAGTATTAGAAATAAAAAAAATTAAAAATTGATAGTAATTTTATGTCAATAAACTCGATATTTAAATACATATAAAGATGATAGAGAATTTAATAATTAAAAGAAGAAGAAGAAGAAGAAGAAGCTGAAAATTAGTGTTTGATAGGGTTTTCATTTTGTCAATTCCTGCATTGAAATGGACAAAATTCGTTCGGTTTTTCTTTTTCTAAAAAATTTAACCCAAGAAAGGATGAAACTGTTGGGATAAAAAAAAGATATGGACTACATTTTTATTATAAAAAGTTAATATTTTGAATAAACAATTACATATTTTCTTTCTTTTTTTTATATTTTTTCTCTCCTAAAACAAATTTTTAATTCAAATTAAGATTTTTAACACAAAATCGCAAACAAAAAGCAACCTCTATCCTATAACATACTTGAATATAAACAAGTTCTTCGAGATTAATTTAATATTTTTAATCTTTTTTCTTTTTGTGTTTTTAAATAACTATGTTGAATACGTTTTCATTTTTACCTTTTTTTAAATGTTTTCAATATTTGAATAATAAATATACATAATAAATATTTAAATAATATATATAAACAAATTCCTCCTGAGATTTTAGAAACAACGTAAATCCCCCTATCATTAGTGAGTCGCTAGAATTTATAATGACAAGTTGATGGACATTTACCTCCTTGCTCATCTGTCATTTATTTTAACACCAGAAATTTAATAGTAGGGGGTTTCTATCATTACTATAACTATATTAGAATTTTTGTTATTTAATTATATCTAAGGAGATTATTTCCATTAACCAATAAGATAATAAAAAAGTTTGAATATTTACTTATATATATGTAGTAATGTATCACTCTGAATATTTTAAATATTGTAGTTCATTTTACAATAATATTTACAAAGTTGAGATCTTAAGTAACGTGTCACTTGATTTGGAAATAACACCTTAATTCTAGGATGATTTGAAATCAATATACAATTGAGATTCCAACTTTGGTTTGTAGCATGACCTGAGAATATATTTCGTTTTATTACAAAGGACATGGACAACCCTCTCCCAAGTATTTTAAAAAGACGACAATGACCTTTCTTGGATTTTTGTTAATAAAAAATGAATACAAGCATATTAGGAATTAATAAAACAATAGAAATAAACAAAGATATCATGTTATATGTTCGTATACATGAGGTTATAATACGCAAATCATAAAATCCTTAAAAGTTAATACGAATTAGGTTTAGAAGAGCGTGTTTGATAGTATCTTAGTACCAAATCATATATATGTTTTCTTTAAGTAATTTAAAATTTAGAGAGGCAAGGAACTATAAAATGCCAAATCCATGGCCTTGGAGAGGGTTGAATTATTTAAATCCATGGAGGGTTGGGCAAAAGATTAGCATTTTACGTGTAATATTACACCAACAATCCTTTCTCACAACCTTGATGTGGCAGTTTGTTAGCTTGCAATTAATTAGTGAGATCATGTGGGACTCGTTGTGAACTGACCAATTGTCAGCTACCACTTCAGGGTTGTGAAAGATGGTTGTTGACGTAATATTATTCGCATTTTACCTCTATCAAAACCAGTTGAAAAATCTTGGCAACTAGGAGATCTTCTTCCGAATTCGGCGTTGGACGGATTCATAGAATAAATTAATGAATTGAGGGACAGAACAAAGGAAATTCCTGACCATTACTTGGTTGATATAGTTGGTAATACGATTACAAAAGAAGCCTGTCTGACTTATCAGCCAAGAATCAAATAATTACTTTAACATCCAAATATTTTTTATGACGAGAAGAGAAATAAAGTTGGAAATAATTTATCTCTTAATGAAAAAATAAATAAATTTAAGCACTTAATAAATAGGAGAAGAGATTTTATTGAAATGTCTTTGAGGGTTTTTATGCAAAGTTGAATGAATCAGAATGGTTTTGGTGAAAATAAAACATGTGAGAGGGATTTTAGAAGATTGGAAGGCTCTAGTCATGCCTCATAAATACTTGAAACTGAAATCAGGAAGATCGTAAAAACGTGGAAAGAGTGGAAATATTGGATAAATCAAAGAAAATAAGGTAGACGCGATAAAAATGTGAAATTTGAAACTATATCTTTGTAGGTATTTTAATACATGGGAAAAATAAGAAATCTGGAAAAATCACATTCTATGAAGTTGTAACGTCCCTAGAGGTATTATGGTCATTTTCAGATTTTGGTCTCTAGAGGGTAAATTGTAATTTTTCTGACCAGACCAATAGACAATAGTGTTTTATGACCAAAATGATTTCTGAGAGTTTTTTGAAATTTTAAAAGTATTTTTTCTCTTGGGTTTTTGTAAAAAAGGCTATCACACCTATTAAATTGAAATGTCCGATTAGGTATCGCCAAGCGGGTCTAATTCAAATTATAGGCCCATTTGAATCCTCTAATTCAAAGAATGTTATAGGCTTTTCATTGACATTTTATTGGGCTTACATTCAGAAAATGTCATATCATGGGTTTTATTCAAGAATAATAGTACACTTACAAAATCCTCACACAAAGATATGTGTACAAAATGATGTGTCATACTAGAAATGAGAGCATGAATTTGTAAAGTAAACTTTTTAACTAAAGTCAAATTCACTATCCCAATCATAGTATGACACATCACTTTGTACATATATCTTTGTATGAAAACTTTGTAAGTGTAATATTATTCTTTATTCAATGTCGTAAGAGGCAGTCATTTGAGCCTAAAGTGGAGTTTTGGAGCTTTTTTCGCAGCGTCTACCCTAATTGGGTCTTGATTGTAGCATTGGGCCTCCATGACTAAAGTGGCCATCAACACTTATGTTGCACCACTTGATTGTTAACATACTAATCACTATATTAATTATTATTGAATTTAACATACCAATCACCATACTAAACATGTTTATTCTTTTTTTGAAAAGAAAAATTAAAAAAAAATATTTTCCAATTTTTGGAATTATATATCCATACATTAATTAATATATATCCATTTGCTTGCTTTTATTTTTAAATTCATTTCCTAAAAAAGTATTTAAAAAAAAAAAACAAGATATGGAGGGTCTCCTTCTACTAGAACTCAACATACATTAATTAATCAATAATCAACCAATATATATATATTCACACACTAAAAAAAAAAATGATATGGACAGGGGGTAGCCGAAACTCATTCTAAGGGGGTCAGGATTAATTAAACTTAATAATAAATTGAAATAAATTTAATAAATAATATACTGAGTATAAGTTATATAAAAATATGAGTATTTATTTTAATGCTCTTTATAATAATATTTATGATTATATTTGACGATAGGGATAAATTTATAATACTTTAATGAGTGATGATATATTCCACTTGAGGTACGTGTTAAGATTGTGTATTAGTTAAAAGTTTATTGTTTCAACTTTAATTGAGTTGTATGTTGAGTTGGTTGAATTGTTGCCTTGAAATTGGTTGAGTTTTGATGAAGTTGGAAATTCATCTTCGCCGGGGCGAAGAATAAGCTTCGCCGCGCGGCGAGGAGGAGGAGTTGCACTCCGGTAGGTTCTGCCCTGTTTCGCCGAGGCGACGAAAAATGCTTCGCCGCAGCGACGAGCCTAAGAAAGTTTCTTGAGTTTTCTAGAGAATTCTTCTTTGGGACACAATGACCATTCTACCCCTAATTAGTAGGAAAAGTGGGGAGTAAAATGAAAGGAATAGTATAGTAGAGAGTTGGATGTGTTGAGTTGTGAGAAGTGTAGATCAAAGGATATAGATGGAATTTCGTAAAAATTGCACAAGGAACAAAATGGGAATGATTGCTTATAATATGAACATAAAAAGGTGTTAAGGTAGAGAAACCCTTTATTTCTTCATTCCACCGCCTCTTCCATTGCCATTTTCTCTCAATTTCTCCATCCATTCTTCCAAGATTTCAAGGGATTAAGAGGGGTTTTGAGTAGAGATTTCATCTAAAGGATCCTAAGGTAAGGATTCATGCTTTAGATTGAGTTTTTATAATTGTAGTGAAGTCTTATTAGGTTGTTGCTGTCCTTGTGGTTGTTTTGAGGTAAAGAGGAGACAAGACCACACAAGGAAGGAAAAGTGCTAAAGAAGTCATTTGCACAAGGTAAGTAAATCCAACCAACTTGAGTTTTAAACAAGCTTTTTGTGTAGAGATGTATGCATGATCAGTATGTAGTATGATTTATGAGAAAATTGAGTTGAGATGAGTAGCTATTTTTGTAGTTTGGATTGATCCCATATATGAGAAGTGTTTTAATGTGTAATGAGAATGGAGTTTGAGATGAAGTTTGAGAGATGTAGTGAAACCTTTTGGGAGTGCTTTTCTTGACAGGGATTATGAGTATTTGAGGGAGTTTTCCCATTTTGGATGGCTAGAAAAATGAAGTTTAGTAGTAATTTTAGTAGAGTATTTTATGCATATGAGTTGTTTGATGAAATGCCTAAGTGAAATCTGCCCTGTCACTGCCGTAACTTTCAAGTGATTTTGGGTAGATTACGGTTTGAACTGGGCTGAGATCAAAACATAGAATTTGTAGCCCTGTTTCTAAGCTTTGAAACGAGACCAGAACCGTAACAATCAGAGGTGTATAACGAAAGTTATGGTCTTTTAGTGTGACCTGTGCAGAATAAACGGTTTGAGGAAATCTTGTAGTTGGCATTTCATTAGTGCATTAGTGAGCATGAGCTAGTTCTACACAATTGTTTATGCACTAAGCAGTAGATGTAGCTTGAGATATAGTGGAGAATGTGAGTATAAGCTACTTTAAGAGTTAAGAGAAAGAGAATAGAGTAGGTTGTGCGATGGGGAACCCTGAGGTAATGGGTTAGAGTATTCCCGCAGTACGCCGCATTGAGAGAGCGGCATGAGTATCAGATAGAGAAGTGGTGTAGCCCGTGAGAGTGCATGCGGATGAGGGCTATACCGAGAGACCGAGAGAGAGAGATTATAGACTCACATGGCCAAGGGTTCCGAATCCATGCATAACCAAGTCTGATCGGCTAGAATGAGTAGAGGTCACGTAGAGTGGGAGCGGAGTCCCGGCCGTGCCCCGGTAAGATGGGGTCGTGATTTATGAAAGAGTTATGAGAAAAAGTTCTAAGAGAAAGAGCAAGAAAGAAGTACCCAAAGAGAAATTGAAGAGAAGTTGTAAGGAAAGAATTAGAGAGAGAGTTAAGGGGATAGCAGTAGGGATTTACTACTGGCATTATTTTTAGTGCTCACCCCGTTGTTTTCCTATGTTTTGCAGGACCTAGGTGAGGACACTGTCGGATGGATGTCGGCGTTCGAGAAGGAGTGGTTACACTGTCCCTTATGTTTTTGATGACTTTTGTATATGTTATACATTTTGTGTAAAAATGTATATGTTTGTAAAAAATATATATATACGTTTAATAAAAGAAAATTTTGGGCCCAATTTCTTGATTTTATTTTATATATATTTCATTATAAGCTTTTGAGTAGTAGTGGCTATTACAGTGTAAAACAAAATTAAGAAAATTTATTAATAAACAAGTTATTAAGTCAACATAAATAATAACACCTTCAAATTAAACTATTATAAAATTTCTACTAATAAAATATTCAAAGATTTATCTGGCTTTTACCTCATTGCAATGAGATGAATCCAACATAACACTACTTAAATAGATGAATTATGATAATGATCTTACCTTGCAACCTTATTTATTAAATTCTAATAATTTCTTAATTAATTAATCATGCCAGTAAGATCACTTATTTTAAAACTCTCACAGATATTTTCAATTAAAAATTCAATTATTTTGATCATTTGATGTACTTCGGTATATTGAAACAAAACTTGCAAAGGCATGAACATGTATTTTAGAAGATAAGAAATCAAACAAGTTAACATTGCTTGTAGATTCAGAAATTATATTATAGTTAAATTTCATGGACCAAATATATATATATATAAAAATTAATCTTTGTTGACGGACAAAATTAATATTGCTATTAGTTGAAGTTACATTTACTAGGAAACGAAGACAAATTAATAAGTGTACAAATTATAAGAAAATTAAAAGAAAATAAAAAAAATCATACTCAAATAATTTTATCTAATAAAATGCTGGCACATGTTTAAAAGCTTTAAAAGAAAATAAATATTTAAAAAACTAAAAAGAAAAAAGGAAAGTTGTTGGCTTTCTTTAAGGCCAGCGATGTAGTCGGTAAGGGGCCAATGTCGTTGGTCAAGATCTGACCCAACCTGTTTAGATCGAAGCTATCGTTTTAGAGTGGCCTCGATCTTGCCATGGCCAAATCGAGGCCACGCCAAAGCTAGGATGGTGCGGCCTTAATCTGGCTAGGACGCCAAAACTATTTTGATTTTATATTTTAATTTTTTAAAATTAAAAATAAAAATGGTTGTCCTTTCCTTTATATAAAATTTTTTGTCATTTTTTTTAATTTTAAAATAAATTCAGAAAATGGTTGACTATTGGACATGATATCCATGAGACTTCTAAAATATGTGATCTACTGGGCATGATTAAAAAATCTATTACAACTTGATAGTAATCAATGTAAGATCATTATCTTAATAATTAATAAGTACTTTAAGAAATGAATTTAACATTAAATTGCAGCAAGAAAATGGAGATCTAGATATAGAATATTCTATATTGGGAATATAATATTTCTGGAAAAAGAAAAAAAGAATAAGCAAGTTTGATATGCTATTTGTAAATAGAAAAAAAATCGTAGTGTGTATAATATATAAATTTTCTTTGGCTATAAATTACAATACAAAACTGTACTAGTAGTGTACAACTATCTTTTTCTATTTTTATGATGGGTTTGCTTCATCATGCCCGAGAGTTTGATTAATATTAAATACACGCAAAGTTAAGAAAGTACCAAACAACATTTATAAGAGGATGAAATTAAATATTTTTAGAGGAGTCGATTAAACATTTAACACATCACGGTTCAAAAAAGAGGATTTTTGATATTTTTGTTGGAGTCAAATTAATATTAAACACAGTTTAAAAAGTATTACATGTTTAATTATTTATTCAACAGTAAAATTATTTTAATGTCTCTAAAATTTATTAAACACTCGAAAATGTATACTTATTTGTTGATGCTTGATTTTAACACCAACACTTCACACGTGTAAAATGTTAAGAAATCACACGTGAACTGATTATATCAAGTGGGCGAGATACTGTAAGCACAGTAACATGCAAAGACATAAATATAAAGTTGATAAGATAGTTTTCATAGCAGTTCAGATGCTTAAAGCGAATCCTACACCAACTATGTTTGATTTTTATAAAGTGATTTCTTATTGCTAGACAAGCTTACAAAAGGTTACGAACTGTGATATGAGATTACTAGTATTTGGTGTTCTTAGAGAATGTCAAGCCAATCTCTTTCTAATAGTGTGTCTTTGCTATTTTTTTTGTTGAATACGTGAATGTCTGATCTCGATTTTGTAAGGGGAAGCTGTCTATCTATACCCATTTAGCTCAAGGTGATGATTACATTTTTGCAAGTGGCCTACTGCTATGAAGATCCCTCCTGACTTCCCATTCGTTGAGAACTTAAAAAATATCCTTAAATTAAATAAAGCTTGGACATGTGTGCAAACCAAATTCACTCAGGCATGATAGTTTGGGTCTTTGACAGCTATATTCCTTTTGCTTGTGGAGACGTGTCACGTTCTGGACGGTGGAATGATTTCTTGAATCTGATTGATACATGAAGACATCACCATAGGTTAGTCCTTATTTTAGGGATAACATTATTAATCATTGCCTTCATGTAAAGATAAACCTTAAACTAAAATTGAGAGTATTTTTACTATTAGTGTTAGATTAATAATTGTGTCAAAGATATCGTAATCTAATTCTTCTTGACAAACACCATTTTAGTAACCTTTCCTTAAATTAGAAATTTAACATGCGTGTATTTAGAAATTTAACATGCGTGTATCTAATGTCAATTAATCGAATCTTTGATTTGCAGTTTTTTTTATAATCCCAAGGAAGGCATTGACCCACCCTGGCCAATAAAGCAATAATAGCTCCAACTTATGCTATATATACATAGAAATTGCAAGGGTTCTCATTCACACAGAAGCAGAGGCTTCGTTTGATTTCCAAAAGATGGCAACCACTCTTAGCTTTTCCAAGTTTTCAATGGCTTCAACCGTCTACCCTGGTTCTAAGTAAGCTTATTAATGACTATTTTTATTTATTTACTTGTATTAATCCTGTCTTTGGTATTATTAATATTTTAGATAATCAAGTTTATTTTATCATAATATATGTTGCACTTACCTAGTTGAGATCTACAGTAATGTGATACTTGACTCAGCATTACTCACTTTCTTAATTTCCATTTCAGAGAGGTAAAAGAGGTCAAGAAACTATCCTATGCCAATTCCATGGCCCCGGAAAAGGTTGAAATATTCAAATCCATGGAGGGTTGGGCAAGAGACAGCATTTTGCCCCTACTAAAACCTGTTGAAAAATCATGGCAACCTACAGACATGCTTCCGGATTCGGAGTCGGACGGATTCATTGAACAGATCATTGAATTGAGGGAGAGAACAAAGGAAATTCCTGACGATTGCTTGGTTTCTTTAGTTGGTAACATGATCACAGAAGAAGCTCTTCCAACGTATCAGTCAAGAATCAATGGCACTGAAATATATCATGATGAAAGCGGCATAGACGACACTCCATGGGCGATTTGGACTAGAGCTTGGAGCTCCGAAGAGAATCGCCATGGAGATCTTCTCAATAAGTATCTCTATCTTTCAGGAAGAATTGACATGAAACAAGTTGAGAAGACTATTCAGTATTTAATTGGTACAGGAATGGTAAGATCCTCTTACAGACATCCTACTCTGGTCTGATTTGTTATTTTACTAAGAATAGTTAAGAATATCCTAAATAATTTGTCATTGTTGAATTCTGATTTTTCATATTTTTCCCAAACAGAACTTTGGCTTTGGAGAAAACCCTTACCATTTGTCAATTTATACATCATTTCAAGAAAGAGCAACATTCATATCTCATGGCAACACAGCTAGACTTGCCATGCAACATGGAGACTCAACCCTTGCTAAAATCTGTGGCACGATCGCAGCCGATGAAAAGCGCCATGAAACCGCTTATAGCAGGATTGTCGGGAAGCTATTTGAGGTTGATCCTGATGGTACAATGGTGGCGTTTGCCGATATGTTGAAATATAGGATCGCAATGCCTGGCCAATTGATGTTCGACGGTCAGGATATGAATCTGTTCGATCACTATTCTAATGTTGCTACGCGACTTGGAGTCTACACGGCCACGGATTATATTAATATTTTGGAACATTTAGTGAGTTTTTGGAATGTTGAGAAACTTGTAGGGCTCACAAGTGAAGCACAAATGGCCCAACAGTTTGTTTGTGCATTGCCAAATAGGTTGAGGAAGATGGAGGAGAGAGCTCGAGCTAGGGCTGTCCAAGCAGCTGCTGTTCCATTCAGTTGGCTTTCCAATAGAGAAGTTTAGCTGAAGAAGTATCGTTTATACAAGGGAAATGAAGACGACCGACCAACAAAATCCTTTGAATAATAATCTTACACCTGTCTTCTAAAATTACATGCCTCTTTTAATCCATCTTATAAGTTATATAAGATGAACTTTTACGTCTGTCTAATAGTAAAAATAAGTCATATATGTTAAAAATCGAAAAATTATACTCGCCAAATGCATATTTGTACGGACTTTTTCAAGTGATAAAAATAAGTCATACATGTCAAAAATTGAAAGATTATGTGGTAATTTTGCTTTACTCTTTTTCTTTCAAGGATTTTTTTTTTTTTTTTTTTTTTTTTTTTTTTTGTAATGAAACTTGGCAAATGAGCTTTGGTGATGAATTTTACTACTGTAAAGCAATAGATATGTTCAAAATGAAATAAAATTAATATATACTTGATTAAAATGTCATATAAACATGTTTATTCTTTTTTTAGATAAGAAAAATCAAAATACTATTTCATAAAATTTTACATAAAAATACTTTCCAAATTTTTAAAATATATACCCTTTTCTTGCTTTTAATTTTATATTCATTTCTCAAAAACACATTAAAAAGGGATATTATTTGAGGGTACATAAAGTTTACCGAATTATTTTCGAGGACACATATTTCAAAAATATCAATTAGAGGACACTTAACAGTGTTTGACCATGCTATTTAATTGTCTGACCACAAAATAACATAAATATCCCGAAAATTTAAAAACAAATAAAAAAAATTAAATACAAAAAACTGTAAAACTAAAAAAAGTAATGGAATTAAAAATATTTTTATTCAAATAATTTGTTTGTTTAATTTTGTTTTCAAATTTTAGGGTATTTGTGTGATTTTGTGATTGTACAATTAAGTATAACAATCAAACACCGTTACGTGTCTTTTTTATTGATATTTCTGAAAGTTGCATCCTCTGATAGATAATTCCGTAAACTTATATACGCTCAAAGATAATATCCCTATTAAGAAAGAAAAGAATGATATCAAGGGCTTCCTCTTGGTCTACAACTCACAATTTAATTAATAAATCAACCATTATTATGTCACATATATAGATACTACTTATTTATCCTATTAATAAATTATATGATTTAATGTTTTACATTTAAAACCTAATTATTCAATTCTAATAAAATTTTAATTAATTAATCAAGCCGAAAAGATCACTTGTTCAAAAGTCTATAGATATTTTCAATTAATAATTCAATTATTTTTATGTACTTCAATGTATAGAAATAGAACGTGCAAAGCATGAAGATGTACTTTAGAAGATAAGAAATCCAAGATGTTAAAATTGTTTGTAGATTCAGAAATTATATTATAGTTAAAATGCTTTGACCATATATATATAAATAAATCGTTTTGGACATACCAGTATACATATACATGTATTAATAAATTATCTTCTTACCCAAGATAGCAAGAGAAGTTTTTATTTTCTACTATTCTAGGAATGTATGTCCTATTACAAAATAAAGATATGAGTTTTATTCAAAATAAACACCTCATTTATTACCTGTAAATAGAGGGGTGAGAACTGATTTTAGAAAATGAGAGAAGAGCAAGTATTACACTGGCTAATTAAAATGGTCGTTTTGCCTTTAGTCTATTATTCTTATTCTTTTCATTTTCAACAAATAGATAATTGAGGACAAAATAATCAATTTACCCTCAATTGTTAAGGAAAATGTAACGGCGTTCGCTCCGGGAGCAAACTAACTAGTTTTGAAAACATAAGGGTGATTTATGAATAATACCCTCGTACTCCTACTTGTCATCTATATATAATTTATGAAAACTTAAGGGTAGTTTTGACATAGTTTGTAGCTTTCTTGTATTATTCATTAATGGGCTTGATTTGTTATTTTGCGGCTTTCTTTCTTCTCAATTTACAATTATCAGTAGCCAATCACTATAATGACAAATTATCAGAGTTGTTATTAATGGTTAAATAAATACACACATATTAGGAGTTAATAAAACGAAAGGAATAAAACAGGATTAATAATACTAAACTTATAAAGGCTTTATGCAAAGTCTTTTATGTAAAAAGACGTGTCAAAATATAATTAAATAAATTAATATAAAAATTAACTTAATAAATACATATTAAATGATAGTGAATGATGTGCCAATACAACAATATTACCACGTCACTTTGTATAAATGACTTTGTACAGAGTTTTCCAGTTAGGTTTTCAAGAGTTGTTTGGTAATACCTTAGTACTTAATCACCTTCTCGACTTATCAGTCAAGAATAAAATAATTACTTCGAAATTCAAATATTTTTTTATGATGAGATTGAGAAATAAAGTTGGAAATAATTTATCTCCTAATGAAAAAATATAAGCATTTAATAAATAGGACAAGAGATTTTATTGAAATATCTTTAAGGGTTTTTATGCAAAATTGAATGAATCAAAATGGTTTTAGTGAAAATAAAACATATGAAGGGATTTTAGTAGATTGGAAGGCTCTGGTCATGCCCAAGAGAGATTTGAAATTGAAATCACAAAGAACGTAAAAACGTCAAAAGAGCATATTGGAAAAATCATTAAAAAAAAGGTACATGCGATAAAAATGTGAATTTTGAAACTATATCTTTGTAGGTGTTTTAATACATGGAAAAATAAGAAATCTGGAAAAATCAGATCCTAATGTGCCTAGAGGTATTTCTGATTATTTTTAGATTTTAGCCTCCAAAGGGTGAATTGTATTTTTTCTTACCAGTAGAGAATAATGTCTTATGACCAAAATGATTTATGAGAGATTTTTGAAATTTTAAAAGTATTTTTTCTCTTGGGTTTTTGATAACAATGCTTTCACACCTATTAAACCGAAATTTCCGATTAGGTACCCTCAGGCGGGTCTAGTTCAAAGAAACATTTTGCCTTCATAGGCCTCATAGGTCTAATTCAAAGAAATATTATCAAATTGTAACTCAGAAGAATTGCCCACTGAAGTGACTGATTCACTCACCTCCATGGCTACCATGACATTCATCGACCCTTTTTCTTCAAAAATCCCAACATCCCAGACTTTAATTATTTACCAATTATCATCCAAAATTTCTAAAGTTTTGAGTAATAGAAAAATTGATAACACAGTCTGGTGAAAGCCTTGCGTCTCAGTTTAATTGGTTCAATCTACTGAGTCGGATCGGGTTCTAAAACACTGGTTATAATGAAGAAAAAGAGAAGCAAGCGAAATGAATGCGTGTATGGAAAAAGAAAGGACCAATCAAAGATTGCATGTGAATGTGATAAAGGTTGTTGTCATTGCCAAGATTCTCTTTTCCCATTCTCCATCATTCCCCACTTTCTAAATTCAACACAAATAATAAATGCAACTAGGGTAAACCTCTAGTGGAAATGTGAATTGAATTTACTCTTGCTTAAATTAGTGTTTTGTTGTAGGTTGTCGCTTGCGGAGCATGCTAGATTCTTCTATTGGAATGAAGTGAGCCTTATGTTGTAAAAAGGCTTGCGAGAGGATATGTCTAGATCCTTTGGACTAGAGTGAACATGAAACAAAAGATGTTTATTATATGATGGGCTTTGTTGAGAATAGTGTGTCATCACATAATGAGCTTTGTAAAATAGTATGTCCCCATCATATGATAAGTTTTGTAAAACGTGACATCATATGATAGGCTTAGTATAAAGGGTGTCATGAGCTTATCTATGAGAGCATCATGGACTTGCATGTGAGAGTGTCTAAGGCTTATATTTAGAGAATGTCACGAGCTTAACTTTAAAAGTGTCTTCGGCTTATATTCAGAGAATCTCTTAGGCTTATTATTCGAGAGTGTCTTAGGCTTACATTCTTGAGAGTGTTTTAGGCTTATATTCCAAGAATGTCATCAGCTTATCTTTGAGGGTGTCTTGGGCTACATTTAGAAAATGTCACGGATCTTATTCAAGGTCCTAAGAAGCAGTCATTTGAACAAAGTGGAGCCTTAAAGCTTTTTTTTTTTCGCGACGTTGCATCCTAATTGAGTCTTTGATTGTAGCATTGGGCTTCCATGACTAAAGTGGCCATAAACACTTACGTTGCACCCTTTTTATTGTTGACATATTAATCACTATATTAATTATTAATCAACTTAATATTAATGACGTAACACTTAGGATAAAAACTTGAGATATAAAGTATTATCCACATAAAATTGAATTTTAATTTGTGGTATAATTTCCTAATAAAAAAAAAATTCACTTCCTAAAAACAAATTTAAAAAAATAAAATTAGTACTTTTCAATCTCGGTTTTTGATTTTGGAATTTAAAAAGAACCAAAAACATGATTAGTAATTTTTTCCAATTTTAAATACCATACTAAATAAGAAAAGAAAATTCAAAATACTTTTTAGAAAACAGTAAGAAAAATATTTTTTCCAATTTTGGGATTATATTAATATACCCATTTACTTTTATTTTTATATTCATTTTATAAAAAACATATAATTCTCTAATCATGACGTCCACGTAATCATTGGATCTGAATTATAAAATATCATCTTATCACAATGAGATGAATCCAACAAAATACTGCTTAAATATTTTATTGATTATAAATTATCCGATCAATTATGATGATGAGCTTACCTTGAAACCCTAATTATTAAATTCTAATCATTTTTTAATTAATTAATTAATTAATTAAGCCCATAAGATCACTTACTTCAAAAGTCTCAAAGATATTTTCAATTAAAAATTCAATTATTTTTATGCACTACGTTATACTAAAACAAAACGTACAAAAACATGCACATATATTTAAGAAGATAAGAAATTAAACAAGTTAACATTGCTTATAGATGTCACAAATTATATTACAGTTAAAATGCATTGGCCAAATATATATTAATTAATCTTTTTGGACGTATAAAATTAATATAGTTGGTTCATCTTCTTTGTTGATGAAATTTAATCTTTAATATGAAAGTCTTGAAGTTTATAGCGTGTAGATTATACATGAGATATTAGATACATAGAGTAAACAATATATTCCTAGCCGAGGTTTAGCAAAATCTTAAGTTGATACCCCTAGTTGCATTTATTTCAGATTCTCACGTTTAAAATAACACCGTTAGTTATTATTAAAGATGGTCGGAAACGGTGAGTGAGATTGACAATTAAAGGTATGAGTTTTGTAGAGGAGGTTATAGGGAGTCCAACGGTGGTCTTGGAAGTGATTTTGAATTTCAGAATTGGCTGAAAAAAGCCAAAAACTGTCAACTTGAATATTGTTAACGTGAGACATTTTTTGCTAAAGTGGGTCAATCTTCTGCCAAAGAAAGTTTCAGCGTACTTTAACGTGCTAACATGCGTCGTGTTACAGTAAAAAGTTTAGAATCTGTTAAAATAAAGGAAATTATGTTATTTTAAGTATGAGAATCTGGAATAAATACAATCAAGGCTATCAACTTGAGATTTTGCTAAACCTCGTGTAAGAATATGTCATTTGCTCTAGATATATATATTTTTTTTCATAAAATGTTAAAAAATTTACACAAGTTTCAATTTGGTCAATTTATGGACACTAAAATAATAACTTTATTCAATTCAGGGACAAAATAGAAGTTTCAATTTATTCAATTTAGGGATATTAAATAGTAATTTTATTTAATTTGGGGACAGTTACTATTAGTTGAAGTTACATTTAGTAAGAAAGGAGGGCAAATTAATTATTGTATGAATTATAAGAAAATTAAAAGCAAATAAAATTAATAAAATGCTGACATGTCTAAAAAATTTTTTTTTAATAAAAAAGAAAAGTTGTTGGCCTTCTTTGATGCCAGCGGCGCAGACGGCAAAGGCCAATGTCGTTGGCCAAGATCTAGCCCAAGCTGTTTAGATCCAAGCTAGCGCTTTAGCGTGGTCTTGATCTTACCATGGCCAAATCAAGGCCACACCAAAGCAGGGACCTAGCGCGGCTTTCAATTGGCTAGGTCGGGCCAAAATCATGGCCATCGACCCTGGTCTCTACCAGTGACACTGTCGGCATGAGGAAAAGTTTGCTTGCGTAGAGCTCAGCTAATTTTAAAGTCCTAAAGTTAACTGTTAAATAAACTTATAATGATCACTCATATTAATAATCGAGGTGCATCGAAGTCAGGATCTTTTGGATAATATTCTAAAAGTTTTTATTGAATCACTTGGCCACCTAAGGGTGGTTACGAGGAAAAGTTATTACCTTTTGTTGATTTTATTTTATTTTATTTTGTTTTGATTTTATATTTTTAATTTTTAATTTTTTAAATTTAAAAACAAAAATGTTTGTCCTTCCCTTTATGTAAAATTTTTTGTCAATTTTTTTTTTTAATTTTAAAACCGGGTTTTCTCATTCTTATTTAGATTATTTTATTATTTTTAGTTTTTTTTTTAATGTTATTAATATTTAAACTTTGAAATCTAACAAATTTTTTAAATTTTTAACTGATTTTTTTTTTTTTGAGTTTTACGAAAGACTAAAACCAAATAAATAACAGGGGGTATCAAAGTCTTTTTGTTGTTTTGTTTTAAAATTATCAACAAGTGTCCCTAAATTGATCAATATATACAGTAAAACCTCTCTATGGTGATACTCTATATAAGAATAAACTCTACATAGTTATAAAAATCCCAACTTAGGATAGTTATAAATAAGAATAAACTTCACATTGTAATAAGTTATAATTTTTCTAATTTCCGTCTTAAGGAAAGTTGCCTCTACATAGTAATAATTATATGTATATTGCCAAAAAAAAATATTATTTATTACATTAAAGGTTTAAGATAAAATAAAATATTTATTTAAACTTGTTTGAATGATTAATGCTTTAGAATTGTGACTACATCTTTTAACTTGCGAGTACATTACTCACTAGCATGGACAAGTTCTTGTTGAAGCCAAAATTTTATAGCTTTCTCAAGCATGTTTGGAGCTTTTTGCATGAAACTTTTTTATATTTCCGTACTATTATCCTCATGATTATTTCCTTTATTTTCTTGTGTAATTGTAGCAATGATTTCTTATTCAGTTAAAGTATACATGATTTATTGCTCATTTGAATGATTGAGAAAGACATTAATATCTATTCGATTAGTGTAGTGAAATTGTCAAATCTGATCACTTAATTCTACAATATTTCTTTGATTCTTTTCATTCATTTTATTTATAACTTGCAATTCATCTACATCAAGGGTCTTAATTTTGTAATTCTTAAAATAATTAGCAATTGTATGTGGCTTCACATCAGTTTAACTGTGCAGCAACTGTATTCACATTTTATTAAGACATCACTTATCTTTGTTAATTTTAAGACACGATCTTGTTAAAAAGAGGTAATTGAAGCGCTGAATTGAAATCATAATACTATTAAAACATGAATTAAAATTTTAAATAGTGTACTACTAAAACATAAATTATAAAATAAGAAATTTTTATAACTACACCTCTATTAAATTATAACCTCCTCATAGTAATAAAATTAATTAGTCCTACCACTATAACTATAGAGAGGTTTTACTGTATGTATGTATATATATATATATATATAATGAAACTTGATATGCATGCAAGTGAGATTTACTAATGAATTTATATACCATTAAGCAATAGGTACTTTTACAAGAAATTCAGGAAATGGTTTGACTATTGGGCATGATATCCACTAGACTTCTAAAATATGTGATCTATTGGGCATGATTAAAAAAATATTACAACTTGATAATAATCAATGTAAGATTATTATCTTAATAATCAAGAAATATTTTATTAATTCATAAGCAATTAAGAAGTTCTTTAAGAAATGAATTTAACATTAAATAACCATCATTGTGTGATTGAGTGATAAAAGAGTAAAATGAGATTTAACGAGTTTTTAAATTTGAGACCTCACAGGCCTAATAGGCAAAATGAGTTTATTTTATTTGTTGATAAAAGTCAATCTTTAATAGGAAAGTCTTGAAGTTTTTAATGTGTAGATTATACATGAGATATTGGATATATAGAGTAAATGACATATTCTCATATGAGGTGAAATCTTAAGTTGATACTCCTGGCTACATTTATTTCATGTTCTCATGCTTAAAGTAACACGTTAGTTACTATTAAAGGTGGTCGAAAACAGTGAGTGAGATCGACAGGTGAAGGTATGGGTTTTGTAAAGGAAGTTGTGGGGAGCCCAGCGGTGGTATCAGAAATGATTTTGGACTTCAGAATCGGCCAAAAAAAGCTAAAAACCACCAGCTTGGATGTTGCTAACGTGAGCCGATTTTCGCTAAAATGAGTCTATCTTCTGCCAAATAAAGTTATGACACACTTTAACATATGCCGCACTACAATGAAAAGTTGAGAATCTGTTAAAATAAAGGTAATGACGTTATTTTAATACTAAAAATCTGAAATAAATGTAATCAAGGGTATCAACTTGAGATTTCACTAAACCTTAAGTGGGAATAGTTGTTTGCTCTAGATATATATACCTGTTTCATAAAATGTTAAAAAAATTATGCAAGTTTCAATTTGTTCAATTTATAGACACTAAAATAGTAATTTTATTCAATTCAGGGACAAAATAGAAGTTTCAATTTATTCAATTTAGGGATATTAAAATATTCTCTCTCTCTCTCTCTCTCTTTTTAAACGAAACTTGGAATGCATGCAAGTGAGATTTGCTAATGAATTTATAGACGTTAAGCAATAGATACTTTTAAATTAAATTTAGAAAATGGTTGACCATTGGGCATGATATCCATGAGACTTCTAAAATATGTGATCTACTTGGGCATGATTAAAAAAAATATTACAACTTGATAATAATCAATGTAAGATTATTATCTTAATAATCAAGAAATATTTTATTAATTTAGAAGTGATTCATAAGTTCTTTAAGAAATGAATTTAACACTAAATAACTACCACTGGGTGGTCTGATAGTAAAAGAGCAAAAAAAATATTTTATGAGTTTCAAGTTCGAATTCCCACTAACCTTAATAGGAGTGGCTACTGAAGAGATTACTTGAACATCAACTTCAGGATTTTAGGGATTAATTGCGGTGTGCATAAACTGGAACAAACACCCTCGGTCAAAAAAAAAAAAAAACAAAAAATTAACATTAAATAAAAGCAAGAAAATTTATTTCTAGAAATAGTGTTCTATATTGGGAATAAGCAAGTACGATGTGCTATAGTGTGTATAATATATAAATTTGCATTTGGCTATAAATCACAATACAAAACTGTACTAGTAGTGTACAGCTATCTCTTGCGTTGGCTATAAATTATAGTATATAAATTTACTATTCTTGTACTCACTACTAACTATCTTTTGA
Source organism: Pistacia vera (assembly GCF_008641045.1). NCBI lineage: Eukaryota > Viridiplantae > Streptophyta > Magnoliopsida > Sapindales > Anacardiaceae > Pistacia > Pistacia vera. The sequence continues at coordinate 80,119 of NW_022196738.1, read as the reverse complement.
AATACTTTTTCTCTTTACTTCTTATCAACATCAAGTGAGTTATGTTTAAAAATTCTAATACGTAAGGGGTTTCATGATGGGTTTATTTCATCGTGTTCGAGAGTTCCATTAGTATTAAACACATACAAGGTTAAGAAAATATCAAACACCATTTATAAGAGGATTTTTTTAATATTTTTAAAGGAGTGAATTAAACATTTAACACATCACGGTTCATACAGTAGCAAACACCCCTTTAAAAAGAGGATTTATTTATTTATTTATTTTTGTTGGTCATTCATTGGATCCCCCCTCACTAAAAATGCATCTAAAAATGGGATTTGACTATCATCCACAATCCCACAACCTAAACATACCCTTAAAAGAGATATTTAATAATAATTATCGATATATTTATTAATAATCAATCTCATAGAGTATATCAATATCCAATGCTAATCCCCAAAAACACCCTTAAAGAAGACATTTAATAAGATTTTCTGATACTTATGAATGGCAAATTGAAAATAATCAATCTCATATAGTATACGAAATAAACCCGTTTCCACAAATGATGTTTCATGAAAATGTTAAAATTCTTTTATTATATTAAAATTAGAAAATAGAAATCAAATCTTTGATTTGCAGAATTTTTTTTATAATCCCAAGGAGGGCAAATAAAATAAATATATGCTTGACTAAGTCAAATTTCGATGCAAAATATCCATGGCACTCTAGCATTCACTGATTTTATTTTATTTATTAACTCATATATTATTTATATATTTTTTAAGAAATTAATTTCGACATACAAGATTGGAAAATACTTTGACTGCATTTTCTTAATATACTATCTTTTAAATATTTTAATTTATTTTCTTTGCTCGTATCGACGTCAAGCCATATAGTTGACAAATTCTAACATGAAAGGGCTTTTATTTATTGGTTAAAAAAAATTAATTATCATAAAATTATAAAAAATATATTTGAGAGAGAGAGAGAGAGAGAGAGAGAACAAAAGAACAAATTGCATTAATATTATCGATGGAATGAGAATCCATGCAAAGAAATTAATGTGCCAAGTGGATATGCTGTCGATTCTTTGCCATTGAACAAACTGATCAAATGACAACTGCTCTTAATTGTCTCATTTTGCCTTGGGAAGTGAGCTTGAACTTTTTTATGGTGTCTTTTGACGTGCACATGTGACATTGATTAATGCAATGTTCTGAAAATCGGATCGGACAATAACCCGTTTAAGGATCTGGTTTTCAGTTTGACCGGTTTGATCGGTTAGATCGGTCGGTTGGACCGTAATTTGTAAAATTTTTTTAGTCTTTACAGGTTTAAAATTTATCAAAAACACCCTTTAATACTCCCTTAAGGTTTGAAATCTATCTAAAACACCCCTGTCATGCGAAGATTCTGGTGAGTGGTGACGGCAGCGATGATCTACGGCCAATCGAAGCTGGAATCTTGGGGCTTTTGATGTGTAGGTGCCGGCGACTCTGATGATGGTGCCAAGGAGTTCCATCGGCGCCGGAAATCGCCGGAATCAACAAAATAACTCTGACGGTCGCGTGAAGTTTAGGTGGACGGCGAGCGACGATGGCTGGACGACGGCCACTGAAAATGGCAGGGTTTTGTAGTGGAGATGCCGTCAAGTCTAATGGCGGTGATTTCTCCCTCGATCGGTGCCGGAATCCGACAGGATTCAACCGCGATTGGACCGCGATTCGGTACTATTCTGACAGTCCAACCGCGGTCCAATCCGGTTTAAATGCAAATAACGGTTTTTTACTTATTCTGGATCGGAAATGCCGTCGGTCATCGATCGAACCGGTCCGATCGGACGGTCCGGTCCGGTTTTTAGAACCTTGGATTAATGTAAACACATTATGATTAAAAAAACGAAAAAAAGACAAAAAGACAAAATTCAGACTCCGGCTAAATGTCTTATACATTTATGATAGGATTTGAGGTGAGTCTGAATAAAGTTTTGTATTGAATAAGAAGGTTACCCACCCTTATAATCTAATAGACTTAAACGTGTTTAATCTTGGTGAGATTTCAACATTTTCCGCTAGAGAAGGTCCATCAAGAATTAATGTAGATATTTTTATTAAAGTATAGGCAATTTCCATTGGTTTTAGACTTTGTCAAAAATTATACTAATTTCATATTTGAAAGATGACAGTCCAGAACAAACAACACCGACATAAATCTTATAAAGGTGAAGATATTTTTCGTGCTTCTCAAAAGTAAATTCACTATATAACTTTTAAAATGGATCTATTAATACTTAATTAATAAAAAAATTTTGAAAATTGAGGAAAATAAGTTTTTTTTTTTTTTAAATTTTAGAAAATTGTGCATGTTCTGAAGAATAATAATAAAAATAATAAAGATGTGGAGAGGATGCAGCGAAGGGCCTTTCTAGTGTTTCAAACTCATTTTAAACAATTTTCAAATATANTTCACTGCATTTTCTTAATATACTATCTTTTAAATATTTTAATTTATTTTCTTTGCTCGTATCGACGTCAAGCCATATAGTAGAAAAATTCTAACATGAAAGGGCTTTTATTTATTGGTTAAAAAAAATTAATTATCATAAAATTATAAAAAATATATTTGAGAGAGAGAGAGAGAGAGAGAGAGAGAGAACAAAAGAACAAATTGCATTAATATTATCGATGGAATGAGAATCTTTGCAAAGAAATTAATGTGCCAAGTGGATATGCTGTCGATTCTTTGCCATTGAACAAACTGACCAAATGACAACTACTCTTAATTGTCTCATTTTGCCTTGGGGAGTAGAGCTTGAACTTTTCTATGGTGTCTTTTGACGTGTACATGTGACATTGATTAATGTAAACACTTTATGATTAAAAAAACAAAAAAAACACAAAATTCACTGTCACGACTCTAAATAAATTATGAGAAATTTCTTATGATAGAATTTGAGGTGAATCTGACTCCTCATCTAATAAAGTTTTATTGAATAAGAAGATTATTCACCCTTATAATCTAATAAATTTTAGCGTGTTTAGTCGATGTAAGACTTCAACACTTCCCTCATTATCAAGCCTATATGTTGGGTTATGTCTATTGATAGAGGTAGTTGTTAACTCTAACTCTTTATCCGTGGTCAAACACTCAACTTAAATGAGCCTAGCTCTAATACCATGATCGAATTTCAGATGGATTTGACTCCTTACCCAATAAAGTTTTGTTGAATAGAAGAATGACCCTTTCTTATAAACTAATAGGTTTAAACGTGTCTAGTCAGTTTTGGTTTCTAACACTTTCGCCCTTACCGTTGGGCTACCCATGAGTGGATTAATCAATTGATGTTGTTATGGCCAGTTTGATATTATTGTGACTTCTAAGCAATGACAATTAGTTGTGCTCACGAGCAAGAAATAAGCATTAGTGGATCGATTTTAACCGTCTGATATCAATTACCAAATGGTCTTAAGGATAGATTTTACTCTACTTTTGAACTCTCGTACCATAAAATTCCCTATATTTTCCTAATTTACTATTTTAACCTACCCAAAATTTATTAAAAACCTTTGAATTTATGTTCTACCTAATATTATGACTTATGCATGATTGCATTTATGTAGAGATCAACCTTAAACCATAATTGCGAGCATTGATGTGTTGGTCCATAACCCATTTTTGTTAATTAAATAGCCTTACTCTATTTTCTCATTAAAACAAATATTAATTTATATTACCCACCCATGGGTAGGTTACTGTAAGATAACTTTCTTTAAAGATTAGTTGATACGTGTGTAAACTGATTCGAACACCTGAGTTAATAAAAAAAAGAAAAAAAAAATTATATTAGTACTTCAATTTAATTTAGAAAATGTGGTCCCTTATGTCTTGTACTTGGGTTATATATTAAAAAAAAAAAAAAATTAAATTGATAATATTCTATATATTTTTAGGCTTTTTCGATAAGATCTATAAACTTTTTAGTTGAAATAATCTTATAATAATTATTTCTAATTTTGTTTTTATAGTGAAAATTATAAGGGGAAGAAATTAAATATCATTACCAATTTTGGTAATTGATTTTTATTGACTCTAGAGAAGGTCCATCAAGAATTAATGTAGATATTTTTATTAAAGTATAGGCAATTTCCATTGGTTTTAGACTTTGTCAAAAATTATACTAGTTTCATATTTGAAAGATGACAGTCCAGAACAAACAACACCGACATAAATCTAATAAAGGTGAAGATATTTTTCGTGCTTCTCAAAAGTAAATTCACTATATAACTATTAATACTTAATTAATAAAAAATTTGTGAAAATTGAGGAAAATAAGTTTTTTTTTTTTTTAAATTTTAGAAAATTGTGCATGTTCTGAAGAATAATAATAAAAATAATAAAGGCGTGGAGAGGATGCTGCGAAGGGCCTTTCTAGTGTTTCAAACTCATTTTAAACAATTTTCAAATATATTTGTACGATATTCTTTTCCACAAAATAAATTTTGTATGGCTTTAACCCATGAGACCGTGCATGACTTTAATATATAGTCTCAAGTTCGATTTCTCATTACCTATGATTTATTTGGAGGACTACAACGGTAGGTTATTGTGGGATAGCTTCGCTAAATATTAGTTGAGAAACGTATAAGTTGATTTGGACATCTCAATTAAAAAAAGAAAAAGAAAAAAAAAGTTTTCATTAGATTTTTGAATTGAAAAGTGGAAAATCCTATTTTTATAACACAACATAAACATTTTATAACATTATCACTTTTAATAGACTTTTACATCATAGTTGAAACTTTACCTTGATAACGTATTATATTATTTATTCATATATTTAAAAAAAAAAATCACAAATTTTTATGAAATGTATTTGCCTTGGTTATTTTCGATTACATTTTTTTTTATTTTTTAACAAAATAGTTTAAATACTTTTCTAAAATGTTAAATTTTTTTGAAAAAATTTACGAATCTTTTACTTAGGATCATAGTGACATTACTCTATCTAAAGTCTCACATCATAGTCGATAACATCACCTTCCATAGATTTTTATATCACAATCGAACGGTTCAGATGATGTAATGATACCTCAACAACATATTGTACTTTTATTTATTTATTTACAAATTATTTAAGAAAATTTTTTTATAAACATTTTAACTTTAGTCTTGTTAAATTCTTACATCATGGTTTGAATTGAATGGTTGAAATAACGTAATATTATATTGAGTAACTTACCTTAATAATATATATTATTTACTTTATTAATAATTATAATTTTTTAAATAAATTAAAAAATAGTTATTTTTATTTTTATTTATGAAAAATAGTTCCCTTAGTGGGCTATATATTGCCTCTTGCCATTGTGTCTCACTCATTGTTCAACTCACTTTCTCTTCTGTGGAGGAAAATTTTCAAGCTGCTTACATTCCAAATACCGTCCAAACCCATCAATCTTTTTCATCAATCAATCCTTCAATGGCTCTAAAGCTTTCTCCTTTCACCGCCCAATCGCACAAAGTTCCTTCATTTGCTCTTCCTCAAATGGCCAGTCTCAGATCTCCCAAGTTTTCCATGGCTTCCACTCTTCGCTCTAACTCCAAGTGAGTCCTCTCATTTCATTCCCCTTTTCTTTTTCTTTTCGTTCTTGCTTTTCTCTCTCTAGTTTGCGTTTTTCTTGTTTTTCGGCTGATCTTGGATCTGGGTTTTGTTTTTTTCACCCTCTAATTTTGCTCCTTAATGAGTTTCTTCATCTGGGTCTGTTTTGATCTTGTTGTTTAAGCCTTGGATGCATTGCTGTTTTGTACTTGTTTGGTTTGGTATTTTTGGTGAAGTTTTCATCTTGTTGCTTCATTTTTTTTAATCAAATTTTTAATTTTTGTGATATGGGGATTTCTTTTTGTTGTGAAATTTGTGGGTTTGGTTTGAGTTTTCTCATGGTTCTGATTCATTCAAGTTTATGAATTTGGTGTTTTTCAGTTTGGTGGAGGAATGATTTTGTGGTTATACTGTATTTTTTCAATTTGTTCATTTCATTTAACTTTAATTTGTGGAGGTGTATGCAGTGATTACGATATTTGTTTTTTATTTCCTATTAAAAGATTGGTATGACTTTGTGATTTTGATTTTGATTGTGATGGCTGATTTTTCTTTGTTTTAATTACTGCCAGTGTAGCATGATTCATGAATTTTAATGACACAATAAAATGAAAGAGAGGCTGAAACTGCTTTTCAACAATGGTCAAATACCGTGTTTTTGCATTTTCAAGGCCATTTAAGAAATTCAAAACAAGTTTTTCATGAGGTGGTTGGAATTGGTTCCATTTGATTTGGTGGTTTTTATGCAATCCCTGATTTCATATTAATGCACAATTTTCTGTATGTCATTTTCCATTAGGTGGGGTTGGAGTTGGTTTAAGATATTTAATTTTTCCTATTATTCATTTTCATAACTTGGAATGTCTGTTTTCATTGGCATTAATTGAAGGGTTAATTCATGGATATTTTTGGTCCTTATTATTTTGTTTCTTACAATGTTTCTGCTGCTGATTTTACCTAGGTGAATATTCCCGTGCATATAATTTCTGGATGCCCCCAATTTAATTTGTTTTATTTCATCTATTATTATATTATTTATTGTGTCAAGTGTGTGCATGCCTGCCCAGCTGTTTGTTTCTTATGTTCTTGGTGGTTGAAGTTGTTTGTCTTTATTTGGAAACTTCTTGAATGATGATGTATTTTCCAGCTTTAGGACAGGCCATACTCAGTTGGGAACTAATGGCTTTTTGGTTTTTACTTCTACCGCTTTAACATGCTTTTGTTATGTTTTTCATGTATTGTTCATTTGTTCATTACTATTCACTTTTGTGATTTTCAAATATGATCAATGATTCTTGATGTACTTTTTTTGGTTCAAATTTGCATAGCAGGCTTAGTGCTTATGTTGGCGATCCTTAAGACCATTTCGGTTGGCGAGTTTATGTCATATTTTTCGCTTTTGCCATTTTATTTATCTTTCCTTTTGTCCTTCTCAAATTGTGGTTGAATCTACATCTTGAGAAAGGAGATTCAAGTTGGTGAACGTAGTTTGGATACCTTTATGCATAGATTCTCCATTTTTATAATCCATCCTTTGCATTGTATAATAGTTGGTGGATCTTTGACTTATTTTTAAACTGCAGCTTTAGTTCAAGGAACCGGTAAAATTCTTTGTTACGGTTCTAAATGGTGAAAAAACTCTTTGTGAAATTATTTTGAGCTGACTTTGTTTTGTCTCGTTGTTACTTGCGAAATAATCTTTGTAGCTATTCTACCAGTGGAACTACTCTTTTTTGAAATTATTTTGAACTAATCATTGTTTTGTCTTGTTAATCACAAATTAATCTTTGCAGCTAATATACCATTGGAAGTTTCTGTATGCATGCTTTTCTTTTTCCAATTACAAATGATTTTATTGAATTATTATATGATTTAGTCTCAATTATTTCTCTTTGTTTAATAATGTCCATTGCTTTTTAAACTTTGATCAACCAATACTTGCTCTGTTCGTTGATTCGTATTCTAAAACATGTTTTGTCCTTCTAATTATTGTTTATGTTTTTTGAAGTAAAAAAACACTAGTTGGTGAACCTAGTTTTGGTGAGCAATCATATCACATCAATTTTCTTGTTTGACATTTCCTAACTTGTAGTAGCTGCTGGTCATGTTTGGAGGAATGGAGGAAATCTTTATTTTACTCTCTTCTGATTCGCTTCTCCTTGTTTTGGTTTTGGTAGTTATTAGTGAACTACTTTGTTGTGGTCCTGCCTTATTTAAAATAAAAGATTTATGGTGTCCATAAACGTAAAATGTTATTTATATTCTCTCATGAGTGTCTTATTCTGATAAATCGCACAAATGATACATTTTGAGTATCTGACAATCGGCCTGAGCTTTTGGAACCCTGATATCTTTCCCCTCTGAGATGCTAGATTACAAAATTTCAGTCAAATGACAATTTAATTTTGCCATATAAGTTATTTATGTACCTACTACATCGTAGATGACAAAAGCATGGCCAAGTAGTTTATCAATTCATGTGTTTGTGATGAATCCAGTCTTAAACCACGTTGAGAAAATGTAAATAACTGCATGAACATTATATTTGTCCAGGTTTAATTTTGTTTGTATATGTATGAACTACAAAACCACAGAATTGTAATTGTAATTGGAATGTGGGACATTTCTTTAGTTCCTGCCCTGTATGTTCGTGTTTTGGATATGCTTGGGCGTTCAAAACTTGCAACTATTCATATATATTATGAGCTTATGTAGCTTTGGATCTTTCTAAGCTTTAATTATACGTAACTGTTGTGATGGATCTAATCTGAACTGTGTACCTGATCCCGAATTCTTCTGCTTGATGCAGGGAGGTTGAGAGTCTTAAGAAGCCTTTTACACCTCCTCGCGAGGTGCATGTTCAAGTCACCCACTCAATGCCTCCCCAAAAGATTGAGATCTTTAAGTCTTTGGAGGGTTGGGCTGAGGAGAACATTTTGGTTCACCTGAAGCCAGTTGAGAAATGTTGGCAACCACAAGATTTTCTGCCAGATCCTGCTTCTGATGGATTTCATGATCAAGTCAAGGAACTGAGGGAGAGGGCAAAAGAGATTCCAGATGATTACTTTGTTGTTTTGGTCGGAGACATGATCACAGAAGAAGCCCTTCCTACTTATCAAACAATGCTTAATACCTTGGATGGAGTTCGTGATGAAACAGGTGCAAGCCCGACTTCTTGGGCTGTTTGGACCAGGGCATGGACTGCTGAAGAGAATAGGCATGGAGACCTTCTCAATAAGTATCTCTACTTGAGCGGACGAGTAGACATGAGACAAATTGAGAAGACAATTCAGTATTTGATTGGATCCGGAATGGTAAGACCCTTGCCTCTTAAATTAGCAGCCTTGTATCTGGATATAATACAAGAAGTAATTTTATAAAATAGATGCGCATGCAGACACTTACTCTCAAATTGAACCCTTTGCAGCTTAAGCAAAGGGATAATTCAATTCATACAAAATTTGGGATTTAGAATGATGAAAGTCTACAACCACTGATACTTGCATGTGTGCACACACTTAGGCACATAAAAACCACACACAAACACACAAGATTCTGTAATTGTGCATGCACGACTGACATATATTCTTTTTTCTTTTTGTCTGTTTGGTATTTCATCTTGTACATATCCATGCCGCACCTAAAATTGCCTTTTGTTTCCCTTGATATCCATTCTCTAAATGTAAGAGGTCGTGTGTCGTTCTTCCTCTGCTTGTTTTAGTCTTTGATATAGTAATATCATTTCAAAACAAAGAGTATGAGTTATTTTGATTATCTTTACTCCCAAGATGAAGGGCTGCAACTAAACAAAAGTAATGTTATAAAAAGTAGTATATAGCAATACTAAAAATATGCGAGATTATGGGGTCGGTTACCTAAGGTGTCATCTATTTATTCCCCTTCTATTCAAATTCATAAAAATGGCCCAAGATAAGATGCTCTTAAATTAATCTTTTCTCTTTTTTTTTTTTCGGGTATCATTTTATAGGACCCCCGGACAGAGAACAGTCCCTACCTTGGTTTCATCTATACTTCATTCCAAGAAAGGGCAACCTTTATTTCGCATGGAAACACTGCTCGTCATGCCAAGGAGCATGGAGACATGAAATTGGCTCAAATATGTGGTATAATTGCTGCTGATGAGAAGCGCCATGAGACTGCCTACACCAAGATAGTGGAAAAGCTCTTTGAGATTGATCCCGATGGAACTATCATGGCTTTTGCCGACATGATGAGGAAGAAAATCTCTATGCCAGCTCACTTAATGTATGATGGCCGTGATGATGACCTTTTTGAGCACTTCTCAGCTGTTGCTCAGCGGCTTGGTGTCTACACCGCAAAGGACTATGCAGACATATTGGAATTCTTGGTGGGCAGATGGAAGGTTGATCAGCTAACCGGACTTTCAGGGGATGGGCGGAAAGCTCAAGACTATGTTTGCGGGTTACCTCCAAGAATCAGAAGGCTGGAAGAGAGGGCTCAAGGACGTGCCAAGCAAGGACCCATCTTTCCATTTAGTTGGATTTTCGACAGACAAGTACAGCTCTAAGTGCAAACTCAAATAACATCTCCAGTTTCGCTGCTTGTCGTATCCTCACACAACGATAAACTAGAGGTATAAAATTTCCAATCAAGTTTTCTCGTGTATTGGTTTATTGTTATGTGTGAAGAGAATCGGTGGTGGGCGAGCGACTATGCCTGAGGTTGTAGATACAGTTGTTTCTCATGTTGTGCCATTAGATATGCGGATAGGGGCAGCTGCGGTTTCGTTGTTTATGTTTTTTTTTTTTTTTTGACTGTTTTTCTCTTTGTATGAGCTTGTTTTCTTTCAATAGTTTGTCTGAGTGTAAGCAAAGCAAATAATCTTCATGGCAATTTTGATGGTGGTGGTGACAATGATAATCATAATCTCTGCTAGTTCAATATGGATCAACTCGCTGTGATAATAATAATTGTCATGATCAGATTCCAAAGTCGATTTTATATTTTGCTTCTAGCTGTTCTTTTAGGGGATGTCTAATACTACTGCCATGGGGACAATAAAAATGTCATGAAGGTCCACTCTATGTAACAAGTTTTATGTTCACTGTTATGATTATGTGTGAATACCATTCAACGTGTTGTGAATTCATTTTCAACTATCGTTACAATAATAATGTGATACAGATGTGTTACGTTATTTATATGTGAAGTAAAACTTCCGCATCTGATGTATTACGTTATTTATATGTGAAATAAAAACTTTTATATACAAAATAAAATGTAGATACACGAATAATGTGATATGTTTATTCTATTTAATATTTTTTTTTTAATCATGGATTGGTTGTCATAATTTTTTTTTTATATCATAAATCTTTGTTTTTCACAAAAATCTAACCTTAATTTTATTTAGCCATTGAAAACTTTTAATCTATACCTAATCTTTGTTTGATTATATTTTCAAAGAGAACCTGATAATAAACTAATAAAGTAAGTTTTCTAAAACACATCAGACTTTGAGTTGTATCAAGGCTTCAAGGGTGGCTAATTACTGAAAAAAAAAAAAAGTTTTTACAAATTAAAACTAGAACAAAATTTAAATCCAATATGAAATTGGATACCTCCCTTCAATAAATTAAACAAAGAGTTTACGGTGCACTTGTTTTAGTATTTTTGTACTATCCTATCCCTATCATACTTGAAATACATATTTGTTTATGTATTCTGAAAATTATATTATATTTAATTATTTTTAAACCTCTTAGGTTTGTTAATTTAACTAAACACCTCAAAAAATTTTAGAAATTGACAAAAACACCTCCACATTTGTCAGATTCCAGCCACTACTGCTGGAAGGTCGCTGGAATCTGGTATAATGGCACATTACCGATTGGATCTGGCTGGTAGTGCGTTGATCTAGTTTTTTTCGGCGAGATCCATTATGGATCTAGTTGAAAAAGGCCAGATATTTGGTCGTAGCTAGTCGTCAACGACAACTATATCTTTGGCCATCGTTGACGACTAAACGCGGTCAGATCTGACCGTCAACGGCTAGATCTAGTTATAGATTTGGCCTTTTTCGGTTAGATCCACGATGGATCTGGCTGGAAAAGGTCATATCAGCTCACGAACAGCTAGATCCAGCCGGTTATGTGCCGATACGATGACTCCAGCCACCCTCCAACGCTGTTGGCCGGTTATCGGTATTTAATAGGTAAGTAGGGGTGTTTTTATTAATTTTTAATATTTTATTACATGAATATTTAATAAATTAACAAACATAGAGAGTTTTTTTTTGTTAATTTTTAAAATTTATCTCGCAATAACCACCAAACTCTTACTTTTAAAAAAATCTTATGCAAAATAATAAAACAACTAAAGATTTCCAAAAATCCTTACAGCAAAGTCAAACACAATCAAAACTAAGTCCGAACAAATATTTTCGAATCAGAGCGTAACGAAAAGATTTCAAATATGTTAAGGGTATTTTGGGTATTAAATGAGGTATATAAAAAAATAAATGAAGTGTATTAAATAACGAGGAATACCGATATAATTGCTAAGGATATTTTGGGTATTAAATGGGGTATTTTAAAAAATAAATGAAGTGTATTAAATAACGAGGAGTACTGATATGTTTTATTGGGGCTAAATACACTGTCTCTTTTTTAATTTCAATTATAAAAAAAAAAAATAGTTGACTTAGTTAGAATGAATTTTATAAATCCAAGCCATGGTTTTGGCCACAAATTTTAGGCCGAAGACAGCTAATCAAATTGACAAAAAGTAGTTGTTCAAATTGTCAAGATTTTTAACCCACCAACCGACTAAATTGAGAACCGAATTTATTTAGGCCCCACGTTTTATCAAATTGCCCATACTTTTTTCTTTACTTTTGTTTTGCTATTATAGTGTGACAGATCAACATGCACTTTTGCTACAAGATTATAGTACTATTGAACATTATTCGTAACTAGTGATGTGTTTGATGCTTGATTTTAACACCAACTATTTACATATGTAAAATACTAAGCAAACTTAGAAGTCACACGTAATATGGGAATATCGAATTAAATAATGGATGAAAAGCAATATTTAAAGTGGTTCGGATGCTAAAAAAGCGAATCTTATATCCACTGCTATTGTATTAATAAGAGAGTAAAGTCAGGTTGCGATCAGCGAGCTGAGTTACAGTTTAAAGATAATACAGAGAGAGAGAGAGAGAGAGAGAGAGAGAGAGAGTAAGCTATTTCAGAATAAAATTAGCTAATCCCGTAAAGGAGAGAGAAAACTTCTATTTATAGTGGGAGAGTTCAAGTAGTGATTACAAAATTTGCAAGTGGGTAGGTGCCGTGCAAATCCTTCTTTGTGTCCCATTGGTTACCTACCTGAGGGATTTCCTCGACTTGTGCAGGGTTTGGACATGTGGGCGATTCCCAACCGCTTGCAAGCCTGGCGCTCACCTACTGCGCTGACAGGAACCATGCCACTTGTGTCATTGCGCGACGTGGCTGCACCTAAGAGGCAGAGAACCTTCCTGAGCTCTGACCGGCCCTTGTTGACGAGGCTCCATGTCAGCCTTACCTTTTTAGGCATAATAAAAGTCTCCCAGTTTTTAAGGTTTAAGGATCGAACCTTGAGAACTTCATAATTATGCCACGATTTGACATGTCCTAAATGATGCCTGATCGAGCTGACCGGGCTACAAGGAGGTTGCAGCACACATCTCTACTAGCGGCCTGAGATGGTCTTCTTCTGCAAAGTCGACGACCTGGATTAGACCTTACTCAGTGCCATATCGATGTGCCTCTTATCTCAACCGACATCCGCGACCTAATAGCACTTAACATATTTTTACCAAAGACAAGGAATCACATTGTCCCGTAACCGATATGCGAAGAAGAGTGTTCTATCCCAACGACCTCTTCACATGTTATCCATTGCGCTTGACAGCTAATCCATTAATAAAGTAACCGTTATTTTGACAGACATGACCTGTGCGCAATAAGTGCCAGCCATGCGCATTAAATGCGAGCCATGCTGAAACGACATTCTTTATCAGGGCATTAATGCAGATGAGAGCGCATTTAATGTGGAGGAGAGAATCGAGCCGTTGCTCGGTTATTTCAATGGAGGGAAGCGACGATTGAATTTCTCGAAGTGTGACAGTTACTCATTCTCGCCGATTGATGACACGTGGTCGCGATCAATGGCGAGAAATGCATTCCGCCCAAGCGTCACTTGGCTTAGGGAAGACTAATCACCACTTTCTCCACTATAAAACCCCAGGCTCGCTTTAAGCAATGTCAGAACACTCATATTTTTAGAGAAAGTAAAAGGCTCTCGCGAGACCAAATTTTCCATTCTCAAGTTGGTGCGCACTTTATGTTCATAGTAGGAAGTTTGATCCCCACAACCAAGAGGTAAGGAAGATCCTTCCATTACTTTTCTTTGTCTACTTTGTAGATAGCTTATCCAGGCGATAATGGTGGGTGTGAATCTATTTAATGAACTTTCATGGTGCGTGTTTATGGGCAGTCGAATGGAGAATGCTTTTTATTTCATAAGGAATAGGTTTTTTAGGGCACGAATCTTTTGGGGTGGTCCCCAAGGATTTTTTATGGTTTTTGGTGGGTTTAAGGAAGATACATTAGGGTTTTTGTTCTTTTACGTCATCGTACAAAATTCTGTACGAAGAATGAGTAATCTCTACGTGTTGCCCTTTTTCAGACCGTAGGAGAGATAGATGCCTCAGCGACCAGAACAAACGAGGGGACAAGCTCGCAGGCGCAGGATGCCCCAACGGGTCTCGTGCAAGATATTCTGTCAGTGGCCACCTGGGAGGAAATACAAAGGGTTGTAGACCAATACGCACTTAGCGTAGACGTCTATCAGTATAGGTCATATACAGCTCGGAATCCCTTAAAGGGGATGGCCGCGATCTCCAAGGTGATATTTAAATGCGAGGTGCTAATACCCTTCCACCCCTTTATTAGGCCGATCCTCAATCACTTCGAGGTTGCACCTCTGCAATTGATGCCGAATGCGTATATGATAGCCATGGCTATGTATATCGCGTGTGACAAAAACGGCCTTAACCAGTTGACTGCGTTGGAGCTCGCTTGCTCTTATTATTTGAAGAAGAGCAAGGACAAAGATTCTTACTACCTCTCGAAGCGATCTATGATCGAGGGAGGCATATTTGGTTACCCCAATAATGTCGGGGCATACGAGACTAAATTTTTCTTTTTCCATTACGATGGCATCTGCCAATTTAGGGAGCCGAGTAAGTCTTCCCTTTTTTTACTTAGTGAACTTTTTCTTTTCCTTTAGTCTTTGCTTTCTAACGATCTTTCCCGTTTCTTCGCAGGAAACAAGACGACCAAGTTGATGGCTCTCATTGACTTCAACCGAATACTATCATTCGATAACCTGCCCGAGCAGAGTTGCGACGCGAGACTACTCTTGTCAACTGCCAACTTGAGGAAGTAAGACTTCTTCAATTTTGAAGTGACCCTGGAACCCTTACTTTGTAAGTGTCCGCAGTTTTAGAAATTTTTTTCTTTTGCATGCAGCGAACTCTTTTACTAACGATACTTACATGCAGCAACCATGCCACCCAAAGTGCCAAGATCGTTAAGAGCTAGAGGGTTCATTTTCCCTGGGTCAGCGCCATTGAACTAGCTGAGGCAAACCCTAGCATCACCCCTATCGGAGGAGTGTAGGTGGGGACGCAAATACCCATCGAACAACTAGCAGAAGCTTCTCGGCCTGTGGTTGCTCGCCCTAAGCAGAAGACCATGGGCCAAAAATCTAAGAAGAGGAAGCAGTTACGGCCCAAGGTATCAAAGTCGAGCTGGAGGGCTTGGGGGTGCAGCTTGGGAGATCGTAGCCTTATTAGGCTTTTCGCTAGGGGGGACCTTGAGGCACACGATCGGTGTTACACTGGTCCCTGAGTGTCCGCACAGGGGATAGGGAAGGCCGCGACTCTTGGAATGAGAGTAGGCAAAGAGCCGATTAGCAAAATGCCATCTGCTTCAGGAGCTGGCACACTTGTGTTGGATTATATGGGACAACTTCTGGAGCACTTGCAGCCGGTGGTGTGCACCCTCTTGGAGTGCCAACTTGCCAAGGTCTTTGAAAAGTTCATGGCCTCCCACCCTGCAGATTTGATGGCTAGTGCGTTTCAGCTGCAAAGACAGGTAAGACAGTTTGTCCTTATTGAGGACTTTCCAATATTTCCTTTGTTTTTTCAAAGAAATGGAGTTTAACCCTTGCTTTCTTTATTATGCAGTCTTTGCTCGCCATACACTTGGCCTAATAGAAGACCCAACTGGAAGCTGCCGGGGGACTCTTTGAGCTAAAGGAAGAGAATGCATAGCTGAAGCGTGACTTAGCAGCTGTGAAAAAAGAGGCGAGCCTGTTCACTGTTCAGGCGAACCAGTACATGTCGAAGAAGAATGATACACTTTGCACGATAGACTTCCAGAAGGCCAAACTGGAGAAGAGAGGAAAAGAGATCAAAGAGCTCTAGAGGACAGTAGCCATGCTCACCAAAGAGTGTGGCTAGAAAGAGTTGGAGCGGCGAGAAAGAGTTGGAGCTGCGAGCAAATTCCGAACGGGCCTCGCAGGCAGAGGAAGAAAGAGCTCGGGTGTGGAAAACTACCGAGAAGCAGAAGATGGCACTTGAAGCGGACCTTGAATTATCCTAGGGGCGGGTCGTTTCATTAATCGAAGAGATGAAGTGACAAGAGCTGGAAATTGAGAGGAAAGCTGCTGACTGGTCGATTCAGGCCATTTATGCCCTACGGCCAAAGAACCTGAACATAGACCTCACCGACCTCCCGGACGATTACGAGAGGATCCTTGCTTCCATGGCGAAAGCTAATGATGATGAGGAAGGTCAAGAGCCTTATTCGAAAGACGATCAGTCGGGGGAGTATGTTCTAGAGGACCCAACAGCTGACTAGACGGTCAGCGACCAACCTAGAGATATAGAGGTCGCACCTTCAGGGCCTGGGGACAAAAACCAGTGATCGCTTCTGCTTTTCTTTTTCACAACCTTGCTTTTGACTGTCCTTGTACTTTCTGTTTTCTGGACTTAGCGTTCATGAATGAAAGAAATATTTTCAAATTATTTGTGACAGTAATTATAATTTTTCGTACTCGACAACCATTACATATGTGAACAGAAAGACGTTCTCTAGCTATTTGCGATAGCACTTATAAATTCTTGTACTTCAAAAATATTACATATGCGAACAGAAAGATAAAAAAAATGTGAGGAACAAGATCATACAAGATAAATTTTGCTTAAAAGCGATCTTATTTACAAAGTTTACAAGGGATATTTTACAAGGAAATTAAAAGAGCGAGTTCGGAATTACTGATAATATGGGAGAAGATGCTCAGCATTCCAAACTCACAGTACTTCGGAACCGTTAAGCCTTTTAAGGTGATACGTCCCTGGTCGTATCACCTTAGCGATGCAGTATGGGCTTTCCCAGTTCGATCCTAATACTCCCGTGTTTGGTTCTCTTGTACCGAGAAGGACTTCTTTCAGAACCAGGTTGCGGACCTGAAAGTCTCTTCTCCCGACTTTAGAGTCAAAGAATCTTTTTGTGCGCTACTAGTACGCTGCTATCCTTAACTGAGCTTTGGCATGGTGTTCTTCAACTAAGTCCAGACTTGCACTTAGAAATGCTTCATTGTCTGTTTCATTGAACAGGTCTCTCCGAAATGAACTAGCCCCTACTTCCATTGGGATCATAGCCTTGCAGCCATATGCTAGCAAGAAAGGTGTTTCTGAAGTAGAGGTTCTCGGAGTTGTCATATATACCCATAAGACTTCTGGGAGGTCGTCGACCCAATTACCCTTGGGAGCTCAAAGCTTAGCTTTCAGAGTATGCTTGATGGTCTTGTTGATAGCTTTAACCTGACCATTGGCTTGGGGTCTTACGACTAAGGTAAAATTTTTATGGATCCCCAACTCATCGCAAAATTGTTTGAATTCCTCGTTGTCAAACTGCTTCCCATTATTAGAGATGAGTGCATGAGGAATTGCATAACGACACACTATATTTTTTAAGATGAAGTCCTTGAGCTTCTTGGTAGTGACCACGACTAATGGTTCAGCTTCGGCTCACTTGGTGAAATAATCCACCGTGACGACAGCATACTTGACCCCCTCCCTTTTTGGTTGGCATGGGTCCAATAAGATCAATTCCCCACATGGAGAATGGCCAG
Source organism: Pistacia vera (assembly GCF_008641045.1). Taxonomy (NCBI): domain Eukaryota; kingdom Viridiplantae; phylum Streptophyta; class Magnoliopsida; order Sapindales; family Anacardiaceae; genus Pistacia; species Pistacia vera. The sequence continues at coordinate 62,301 of NW_022196738.1, read as the reverse complement.
GGGCTGGTCATGGTTATCAGTTGGTGGAAATGAGTTTGTGGTATATTCGCGAACCGTTGGCACTTGTCACAATTTTTTACAAAATTGAAGATGTCTTCTTGAAGTAGGGGCTAGTAGTATGCTTGACGAACAACTTTGTTAGCGAGGGATCACGCGACAGTGTGATTACCTCAGATCCCTTCATGTATCTCCCTCATGATATAGTATGCTTCCTCATTGGTTACACATCGGAGGAGAGAGGTGCTAAACCCTCGCTTGTACAACTGATCTCCTATGAGTGTGTAACAAACAGCTCTGGTGCGCAGGGTTCTTGCCTCAGTCTTGTCATTAGGCAAGGTCCTATCTCAGAGACTGACTCTGTTGTAGGAAACTGACTCTGTTGTAGCCACGACCGGTTCGGGTGAGCTGATACTAGGGATCTCTATGTACCAAATAGGATTATTTTCTAGTGCATCTGAGTCCAGCGACGAGGCTATTCTTGCCAAGGCATCTACAACAGAATTACTGTCTCTAGGAATCTGCGTGATCGTGAAGTTCTTGAAAGACTCGAGTGCGACCTTAGCTTTCTTCAGATAACTGATCATGTTTTCTTCCTTGGCTTGATATTCTCCCAAAATCTGATTGACAATCAGCATGGAGTTGCTGTGAATACTGATCGCGATTGACCCCATCTCTTTTTCCAATTGCAGACCAGCGAGCAACGCTTCGTACTCGGCCTTGTTGTTGGTAGCTTTGAATCCAAACTGAAGAATACCATGGATGCGAGTCCTTTCGGGACTAAGAAGGAGAAGGCCTGCCCTGACCCTTTTCTTGTTGGAGGAACCATCGACATAAAGGCTCCAGGTCGATAAATTTTGAACAGTTTCCTAGGTGACTTCGCTGGCCTGCTTCTCGGATTCCTGAATCAGTTGGTGCTAAAACTCCAAAATGAAATCGGCAATAGCTTGCCCTTTAATGGTTGCTTTTGGTCTGTACTACAGATCAAATTGACTCAGTTCCATCGTCCACTTGAACAACTTAGCCGAAGCCTTTAGTTTTTGAAGGACTTGCCTGAGTAGATAGTTGGGCAATACATGGATTGTATGGGTATGGAAATAAGGTCGCAACTTTTTAGAGGCGATCAGTAGGCCATAAGCTAATCGCTCCATTTTTGGATACCGTATTTTAGCATCCAACAGTCGCCTACTCGTGTAATATATCGACCATTGGACTCTGCTTTTTTTCGAATTAGAGTTGCGCTGACCACATGCTGAGAGACGGACAAATATAGGAGAAGAATTTCCTGAGGGAGAGGCTTGGACAAGAGAGATGGCTTTTCGAGGTGCTCTTTTATGCTCTAAAAAACTTGTTCGCAGTCCGGAGTTTATTCGAACTTTTTGTTGGCCCTAAGTATATTGAAAAATGGCAAGTAGCGATCTGTTGCCTTTGATATGAAGCGACTGAGAGCCGCTATTCTCCCATTGAGACTTTGAACCTATTTTTGGTTGGTCAGACTTCTCATATCAAGGAGGGCTTGGGTCTTCTCGAGGTTGATTTCTATTCCCCTTTGGTTAACCATATACCCTAGAAATTTTCCCGAGGATACTCTGAATGAACGCTTGAGAGGATTAAGCTTCATTATGTACCTTTAGAGTATACTGAACATCTCAGTAAGAAGTGCTATGTGATCTGAAACAACATGCAATTTGACCAGCATGTCATCGACATAGACTTCCATCAATTTTTCGATCTGCTCAGAAAACATTCGGTTAACCAGCTGCTGGTAAGTCGTCCCAACATTTTTTAGGCCGAAGGGCATAACCTTATAGCAATACAGCCCCCGATCTGTAACAAAGGAGGCATGCTCTTCGTTTGACGTGTACATCAGAATCTGATTATATCCTAAGTAAGTGTCCATAAAACCCAACTGCTCATGCCCGGAGGTGGCATCAACGAGCTGGTCGATTCTCGGCAAGGGAAAGCTGTCATTCGGACAACCTTTGTTAAGGTCGGTGAAGTCAACACAGGTCCGCCATTTGCCATTATACTTCTTTACTAAGACCGGATTGACAACCTAGCTCCCGTAAAGAGTCTCTCAGATGGACCCGTTCAAGAGGAGATTATCTACCTCAATTTTCAAGGTAGCATATCACTTGGGGTCCATTGCTCTTTTCTTTTGGCGAACTGTCTTGACCGCACTATCAATATTTAGGGCATGACATATAACATTCGGGCTGATCCCGATCATGTTAGCATGAGTCCATGCAAATACGTCAACATTTTCTTTCAGGAAGCTTGTTAAGTCATTGGCGAGCTGAGGGTTGAGATTACTCTTGATTCTCAACACTAGGGTCGGCTCATTTTGATCGATCGGCATCTCGGATAGGTCCTCGACCGGTCCACTGTGAGGGCATTCCTAGATGCGAGGATCCATGTTATCCTCAACCAGGCTAGGTTGTGGCTCGATCCTGCTGATCGCCATTGCCTGCTCGGGGATGCCAACTGGTATTCCTTTTCCCTTTAATGTTATTTGCACTGCTCTTACATAGCAGTTGCGAGATGCGCATTGAGATTTGCTTACTTCCCCTATCCCCATAGAGGTGGGGAACTTCATCTTTAGATGATAGATTGAGGTGACTGCCTTGAAGGTTCGTAGTAGAGGTCGTCCCAAAATGCCATTGAAGATAGACAGACAGTCTACTACTAAAAACTCAGTCATTTTGGTCATCTCGTCGGTTTCTCCCAACGTGACCGGGAGTGAGATCGTCCCTTTGGGAATCAAATGATAACCGATGAAACCATAAAAAGGGATAGAGGCAGGCTTAAAATCTGCCTCGTCCAGTTTCATCTTCTGGAAGGCTCGCTGAAATAAGATATTCATGGCGCTTCCATTGTCCACTAACATCCTGTAGACCTCACACCGACCTATTTCAGGCACGATGACAGGAGCATACTTATAGGGATGATGCAATTGCACCGCATCTTTCTTGGAGAAGGTGATTTCCTCCTCTTTGCGAACCTTAGCGGGTTGTAGCATTGTGCTTATTACACTTATAGGGTCATGACAGGCTTCCCGAGCATACCTTTCCTGGGACCTAAAAAATTCCCCGCGAGGTATGGTCCTCCAAAGATGATCTCCACACAGTAGTGGCCTTTGTGACCATGACGCTTCTTCCTTGGTTCCTCTTGATTTTTCTATCGATATACTCTTTGAAGTGCCCCTGCTTAATGAGGTCCTCAATTGCCTACTTGAAAGCTCAACACTCATCGGTGTGATGCCCATTATCCCGATGATAGCGACAGTACTTTTTATTATTTCTGGCTGAGGAGGGATTCTTCATAGGCTCGGGCTCTCCGAGCAAACCGACCTCTTCTAATTTATCCAGAATAGCCGATATCGAGGCATTCAGAGGAGTGTATTGACTTTTGTCGCGATGGCGATGAGGAACTGGGGCATAAGATTTCTTGAGCTTGTACCGCTGCTTCTTTCATTTCTGCTGATCGTCATTAGCCCATCTGCGATCAACCCTCGTATTCTCTCCTCGGTCGGGAGCATTGCTTAAAGGACTAAGGTCGTGGCGATTAAGAGTGGCCACAAAATTTTCAATGTGGAGATATTTTTCAATAAGGTTATAGAAGCGAGTGGGGCAAACATTATCCTCGGATTGCAGCTACTTTCAAAAATCTGTCTGCGGGCGAACTCCCGCAATTATGAGAGTTTGAACGGACTCTTTGGGAATATAAGCCACTTTGTGGAGTTCCCTGTGGAACCTGTCTATATAAGATTGGAGAGATTCATCTCTCTCCTGCCGTATATTGCTTAGATAGCTTAGCGATATTGAGAACTTCCCGTTCCCTGGAAGTGCCTCTGAAATGTTGAGCTCATTTGGGACCAAGAGCTGACTAATCCTGCTGGAAGCGACCTAAACCAGCGCTTGGCATGGGCAATTAGAGTTACTATCAAGCAACGACATTTTGCCAAGTCAGAGACTTGGTGGAGTTCCATGAGGTCGTTGAACTTGTACAAATGATCCTGCGGATCAGAGTTCCTATCGAATGCTCTCATATCAGGCATTCTGAATCTTGATGGGAGAGGGGCTGCTAACACTATCGGAGAAAAGAGAGACGCCTCTATGACCTTCCCCTACTCATTCTGTTGAGCCTTGAGCTGATCAAGAGCTCGCAGTAATTCCTCAATCCGAGGCAGTGGAGCTACTTGGGGATCACTTTTAGCAACGTGGGTTCGACCCTCACGGTTGCGATTGAGGAAAGATCGCAAATTGAATTTTTCCTCACCTTGGTTGGAAGCTTCGACAAACCTTGAGACACGCTAGCTGGAGCCGTGTGATGACATTGAGTGATTCAGGGAGTCTTCCCGATCTCTATAGTGGTATGAACCAACCCGCAGACGACGGGAATCCCTGCATGACGATGATCAAAGTCATCATTTCGACGATATTAAGATTCTCCCTGCCTTGGACGTTTATGGGATTGCCCATGCAACGTGCGTGGGACTGCAACATATCGCCTAGTCGCAATGCCAAGGGTATTCTACCCGGGTCGCGATCGGTGTTCGCTGGTCCCTTGAAGCCCTTTGGTCCATTTTGCGCCATTTGCTTTCCCTTTCTCTGACACGCTGCAGTGTGCGCGAGATATTTTTTCACCATTTTCTGTGCTTTCATGCGACCTGCAAACGTTTTTGGTGGTGGCACCGCCTCATTGGATTCAGGTGGCACGACCCTATCCAATCGATCTAGCCTTTGGCTGAGCGTTTGGAGAGTATTATTGAACCTCTCCAGGTAACTCATGACGGCTGGATCGAGCCACGAGCTTGAAGGATTACCCCCCATGATATTCTACTGAACTGGCGGCACTTCGGGAGAAGTGTCCTCCTGTACCTAGGGGATCTCTTCCTTGCCATAATTGGTTCGCTCATATTCGAAACCGCGAGCCATTTGCTGTGGTGGGATCGATTAGTCAGAGATTTTCTGATGAAGAGAAGATACTAAATCAAGCCCTCTTCTAGCGCCAAGCTGTTGATGCTTGATTTTGACACCAACTACTCGCATGTGTAAAATACTAAGCGGACTTAGAAGTCACACGTGATATGTGAATATCAAATTAAATAATGGATGAGAAGCAATATTTAAAGTGGTTCGAATGTTAAAAGAGTGAATCCTACGTCACTGCTATTGTATTAACAAGAGAGTAAAGTTAGGTCGCGTTTAGTGAGCTGAGTTATAGTTTACAGAGAATTCAAAGAGAGAGAGAGAGAGAGAGAGAGAGAGAGAGAGAGAGTAAGCTATTTCAGAGTAAAATTAGCCAATAAGCTATTTCAGAGTAAAATTAGCCAATCCCTCAAAGGAGAGGGAAGACTTCTATTTATAGTGGGAGAGTTCAAGGTAGTGATTACAAAATCTGCAAGTGGATAGGTGCTGTGCAAATCCTTTTTTGTGTCAAATTGGTTACCTGCCCGAGGGATTTCCTCGACTTGTGCAGGGTTTGGACACATGGGCAATTCCCAACCGCTTGTAAGCCTGGCGCTTACCTACTGCGCTGACAGGAACCATGCCACTTGCGCCATTGCGTGACGTGGCTGCACCTGGGCGGCACAAAACCTTTCTGAGCTCTGACCGGCCCTTGTTAACGAGGCTCCACGTCAGCCCTACCTTTTTAGGCGTAACATGATGGAACTAGGATTTTAATTCATAGGTGGTCGGTTCATAGTACTATTTAATTTTGTATATTTTTTCTTCTTGACGATGGCTTGACCTCCTCTTGCAACATAAGGAGCATTCATGTTTAGGATATCTATGTTGAGTGCCTCACAAAATGACTTTACCTTATTAAACAAGCTATTACATTCATCATCTCTCAATTTTTAGATGACATTTAGAATATTTTGAGATTTATATTGCAAACCTTGACAAATGCAAATTAATGACTGTCATAATGTCTTTCATAAGATGCAAGATGAAAACAAATTCAATTGAAGCTTTAACATGATAAGCTATATATGTGTCTCCTTATTGAGCATAAGTCTTTGCATATTCAATGATATGAATTAGAACTTCTAATAGGGTTTGTTTTAGAAATAAGATTCATATTAGTGTCAGGTTTCTCTTTATTAATATAGTATATAAATATATTATTCTCTTGTATGAGGGATATAACAATTCATAACAAATATATTAATTGCAATGAGAGAGGTGATGAAATATTGTAATAATATTAACTCTATTAGACATAGCCCAAATTTGGGTAAACTAGGATAAATCACGGGTGTTCTTTCTCCTTACACTTATTGTTATTTGTGTGTGTTTTAAGTTTCTTTTGATTCTAAATACTTTCTATAACGTTTCAGTAAGCACATCGGCAATCATTTAAAACCAAAGTTTGTAAACCATTCCACTCATCTCACAGATTACTTGTTTCATCGTATCATTTATTCTAATAACTAAATTATAATGAGATAATACAAAATATATTTCATTCTTCTAGTTCAATGTTGAAGTATCAGAAACATGAAAAAAAAGAAAAGGTTCTTATACAAGTTCGTTCTTGTTTATAAACCTCAAAAGTATAAATATAACATTTGTTATTTATAAACAATTATGTTCTACCTAGTTAATTTCGATTTTTTTTTTAAGGCCAGAGATGAAACTCTTGTTACCATAATATAGTTGAACGAAATTAATAACAAAGATATTTTCTTCTTATAAATAGTACTTGATATTGTTATGTGAAAGGTCTTAATAGCTGACAAGAGTTTGGTTTATATAATAAATATTACTGTCTTCAAAATCTTGAACAAAATAACCAAATGATGGGACCAGACCATGTTATCTATTAAATTATTTTTCTAGAAGAAGAAAATTTTAACATTAAGAACAAGCATCCGATTAAATACTTTGCACTATGAGCTGTAAACAATCTGACTGCCCTCTTCAATGCGGCTGTCGCAATTTCATAACTGATCTCTTCTCCATCTTCAACCTTCACTTGAGGAATCGTCTGTTTGAATTTCTTCTCTCTAAGAAACTGCAATACATATAATCAATTAAAACAAAATAAAAGTTGAGCAAGATTTTTTATTTATAAATAAAGACGTCATTATATACAAAAAGAGCAAGAATTTCTTTTGATCTGAGTTCTACTTAAAAATAAAATGAAATCAATGATTACTAAAATAGATCAACTTGGAAAATAAATTTAATCCAGAGGTGCTGATCAAAATAACAACCGAAAATAACTCAGTTGTCGGGTCGGTGGGACAATTTATGTAAGGTTACATTAGGGTTATCCCTTATAGAAGCCCCAGTAGCATTACTGGGTATGTAACTTAAAACATTTACAGTAATATAATCTAGTTATAAATAGAGAAGAGAGCAAAGAAAAACTTGTGTCAATCACATTATTTTCCATGTAAACTTGAAGTCTCACCATCATGATCATGTGTAGCTTCCAATCAATTCCTTCAGTACTTGCAACATTCCCAAAAATGGCAAATACTCCTTGCAGCTTCTCCAAGTTTTTCATGCCTTCCACCCACCTCAATTCTGGTTCTAAGTGAGTTCATCTGTATTTTTTTCCAACTTTTTTTTTAATCATTTTCACGTATTATTCAGGGGCGTGGCCATGATTTTTTGTTAGCCTATGCTTAGTTAAATTTTATTTTTAACAGTATACTTATGAATAATACTAACTACAATTTTCTTGCTTAATAAAGAACATATTAATTTCACATGGTGAATATAATGCCTGTTTTTGAAAAAAAGAACAAGAAAAAAGAGGTTTTCAATTCTTTTGAAGGGCTACTCAGGCTACAGCCCGGGCAAACCCTCTTATAGTTCCGCCCTTCGGCCCTTGATATTATCATTTATTAAGATAACGTGACTAGAAAGGAGCAGGATTCTCTGCTAGCATGAGTTTTTAATTGAATAAAGAAATTAATCAATCCTTCAAAGTTTATATATACAAGTTGGTCACTAATTTTCTCGTTTCTTCATTTCAAATAATTCAGAGAGACAAAAGATATGAAGAAGCCGTACTGTGCCAAATCCATGGCCCCAGAAAAGGTTGAATTATTCAAATCCACAGAGGGTTGGGCAAGAGATAGCATTTTGCCTCTACTAAAACCAGTTGAAAAATCCTGGCAGCCTGCAGATCTTCTACCGGATTCGGCGTCGGACGGATTCGTAGAACAAGTGAAAGAATTGAGGGAGAGAGTAAAGGAAATTCCTGACGATTATTTGGTTGCTATAGTTGGCAATATGGTCACAGAAGAAGCCCTTCCAATGTATCAGTCAAGAGTTAGTAGCACAGAAATTTATCGTGATGAAACCGGCAGAGATGACACTCCATGGGCTATTTGGAGTAGAGGTTGGAGTGCTGAAGAGAATCGCCATGGAGATCTTCTCAATAAGTATCTCTATCTTTCAGGAAGAATTGACATCAAACAAGTGGAGAAGACTATTCAGTATATGATTGCTTCAGGAACGGTAAGATCCATGCAAAAAAATGCGTCTTTTTCTTTGGTATAAACTTCATGTGGGTTTTAAAAATTGCAGGACGTCAGCATTATAAAATTTTCGATGGGATCCTGTCACCGTTCAAGGGTGAAACTAGAATTTTTTTTTCAGGGGGCTGTAAATTATTTGAGTATATATTAAACAATTATAATTTCTAATAATAGAAAAATTGTATTAATAAAAAGGGAAAAGTAATGAAGATATAGTACTGTTTGATAAATATGTCATTTTCTCTTGTAAAATCTCTGTCTAGATTTTAAAAATTTTAAGACATCAGTATTTGGAAATTTTCACTGGGATCCTATCACCTTTACAAAATTAGATCAAAATTATCTTCGTTACTATGTAAATTTGCAATTTTATTTTTCCTATTTTTTGTGACAGGATTTTGGCTTTGGAGACAACCCTTATCATTTCTCTGTTTATACATCAGTACAAGAAAGAGCAACATTTATAGCTCATGGCAACACAGCCAAACTTGCCCTGCAACATGGAGACTCAAAGCTAGCTCAAATCTGTGGCACAATCGCTTCCGATGAGAAGCGCCATGAAACTGCTTATAGCAGGATTGTCAAGAAGCTGTTCGAGCTTGATCCTACCGAAGCAATGGTGGCGTTTGCCGACATGTTGAGAATTAGAATGATCATGCCTGGCCATTCAATGTACGATGGTAAAGATGAGCAGTTGTTCGATCATGTTTCGAATGTTTTAATGCGAATTGGAGTGTACACAACCACAGATTATATTAATGTTTTGGAACATTTTGTGGGTATTTGGAATATCGAGAAACTTGAGGGGCTTAGAAGTGAGGGAAAAATTGCTCAGGATTATGTCTGTGGATTACCGGAAAGGCTGAGAAAAATGGAAGAGAGAGCTCTAGCTAGGGCTAAACAAGCACCTGCAATTTCATTCAGCTGGGTTTTTGACAGAGAAGTTTAACTAAATTAAGAGTTGATGAAGTTGATTAAAATTACTAAATTTGGGAAGTGCAAGAAAATAAGCATTTGACGGCACTTCAGCTATTTTTGGCTTTAGATGAATGTAATTTAGATCAGCACTTCTGCTGTATTTGACTTTATATGAATTATGATTTATATTGCTATGATTAAGGGTGTTCAAAAAAATGCAGAAACCAAACCAAATTAGTTTGGCTTCAGTTCAAGGAAACTAATACATAAACCGGAAATTCGGTTCAATTACCGGTTTAAAGAAATTTAAAAGCCAGTTAATCAGAACTGATTTATAAAATCGGTTTTCACTTTAAAATTAAAAAAACCCTAAATCTGCAAATCATTTTCTCTTTACTCATCACCCTTTGCACATTTATTCTCTTTTTGTTTTTTCACACAAACACACATTTCTTCTCAATCCTCACCGATTTTCACTTTTCTCTTCCCTCTCAAAATAAAAAAATAAGTTAAATTAGGAAAATATCAAAATAAAAAATAAGTTAAAAGAGAAAATCGGCTCAAAAACAGTTAACTAGTTAACAGTTAACCAGTTTTTGTTAACTAGTTAACTGGTTTAGTTTCCAGTCAGAGAATTGCTATACACAATGATCTTAGCTTTAGTATAAGTAAGTTTAGACCCAGAGGTTTAAATAAATAATATTACAATCCCAAATTAAAATAAAATGTTAGAGTATAGTCATGACATCTTCATCCATAAGGTAATTGTTGTTAGCCTAATCGGGTAAAGTAGGAAATTGCATCTTTTATAATTTATGTTTATTTTGTTTAACATATTTTATTTTATTTTCTTAATTTTATTATTTGCAACTTTTGTATTATTATTTTTTAAATATTATATCATTAAAAAGTATTATAATATAGAATTAATTTTCTCTGATTTAAACACATATTATTTTAATTTTGTTGGATAAAAAATATATATTTTTATGAACATTTTAAGGATCTTTTTATTGTTTTAGTGATTGGGTAGGTTTGAAATATTGTTTTAGTGAACAAATTTAATGAAATAATTAATAAAATCCTTATTATCATTTTTTTAATTGAGTGATTATTTATATCTTATTGGTTGAATATTAAATTACTCTTTCCAATAATATCATTAATATTTTTATCCATAAACAAACTTGTCAAGTCTCAATATATGTTTATCATATCCAAATTAAAATTAAAAGCTTAGCCACCTTGCTAAAATATTATATAGAGTTTTATATCCATTGATATCCATATTGTTAATTAATTCTTATTAATTAATTATTATCTCCCTTTGATGCTCCTTCGTGCATGTTATAATCATATTATTTAATAAATACTTAATACAATTTGGCTCAGGTTTTTGGAGTTGAAAAGTAAATAAAAAACCAATTCGCTTAAATTTTAATTCACTCCAATTTAGTTCAATTTTGCATTTTAGTATCTTAAAACTCGAATTAAACCACTTGGTTTAGTTTCGGTTTTTGGGTTTGGCTTGGGTTAACGCACGCCAAGCTAACCACTTGACTATGGTCGGATGACAAGATTTTAGATTCCCATAAGTAGTAGCGGATCTAAAAATTTCTCTTAGAGTGAGCTAAAATAAAAACTAATTGAACATTAATATTTTTATTAGGATGGGCCAAAATCTAAAAATTATATATATTATATTTTTTTTTAAAAAAATAAGGGTGGGTAAAAACTAGGCTGGATTCGTCCCTACCCATAAGTCTTGTGTTTAATTCTCATCAAGTGATCACCTATTGTGTACGATTCTTATCAAATAACCACCTATTACATTTATAACTTATTTGACCTGAATTGGCCACCAAAAAACACACCCCTAATACCTGTCATGATAATGCAGTTGATAATAATAAATAACCAGATTCTGCTCTTCCTTCGATTTTCAAAGGGTATTAATTGTTCATAAAGTTTGGTCATGTAATAAATATTGCTGTCTTAAAAAAAGACAAAATAATACAATGTTGGAATTGGACAATGTTATTTATAAACTTGAAGGCTTAATTATCATCATGATCATGTGTAGCTTTCAATCAATTCTTTCATCACTTGAACTTTCTTTAAAATGGAAACAACTAGTCATAGCTTCTCCAAGTTTTTCATGGCTTCCACCCACCCCAATTCTGGTTTAATGTGAGTTCATCTCTATTATTATTATTATTATTTTCATTTTAAAAAAAAAAAATGTTTTTACGTATTATTCAGGGGCGTAATCAAGATTTTATGTTAGTTTGGACTAAATTAAAATTTATTTTTAACAAAATGCTTATGGGTGTTGTACTAAATACAGCTTTATAGTTTAACAAAGAACATAATATCATTTATATAAATAATAATAAGTAGGACATACCTAAAAACCAATATTAATGGAGTGTTGCATAATAAATTTAATTAATTTAACAATGTTTCACGAAGTGAAACTAAGTTTATTGATTTTTGTTGTTATGTAAAAATAATAATAATAGCTATCAAATGAAAGATGACTTATGATAAAAAGTCATTTATATTACAAAAAAAGAAAAAAAGAAAAAAGATCAGAATTCTCTCCTAGCAGAGTTTTTTATTTAAACAAAGAAATTAATTAATCCTTCAAAGTTTATACAAGTTGGTATATTATTTTATACTTATTCGATATCAAATTCAATAGAAAGGCAAATCTGAAGAAGCTGTCACATTCCAAATCCATAGCCTCGGAAAAGGTTGAATTATTCAAATCAATAGAAAATTAGGAAAGAGATAGCATTTTGCCTCTACTAAATTAGGTTACTATAATCTTATCCAAAAACTTTGAAATTAAAAGAACAGTGCTTCCAAATTTAAAAGAAGTGAGGCTTAGATATATTATATATCCGAAAACCATAATCTTATCTCCCAAAAGATGAACCATGAGTCGGATAAAAACAATGATATAATTAATTTAAAATTTAAAATTGTTAAATAAGTGAAGCATACGACGTCGTTTAAACCAGGAAACAAAACGCTGTCGTTTTGTCCATCATTCCAAATGAATCACAGCCGTCAAAGATAAAGAGAATCCAACGGCTCAAATGCAATCAGCAATCAACAGTATAAAAGGGGACTATTCACGCATTTGAGGGCAATCGAGTTTTAGGGTATTCGTTTCGTTTCTCTGAAAAATTCGTTTGGTCTGGATTAGGGTTTCATGCTCATTCTGGGTTTCTTCTTTGTGTGAATCTTTCTAGAGTTGTGTTTGAGGGCAGGGGTTCCTTGAAGGGTATAGAACACTCTAGGGTTTATTAGGATTTGCGGGATACAGGGAAGTGAATGAGTGTTTGATTCTGTGAGTGACAGTGAAGAAGATTCTTCTGTAAAGTGTAATCTTTGAGGAAATCAATACTAGTGCAGCGAGCTCCATATTCTGGAGTTCAACGTGGATGTAATTGTTTCTATATTGAACAAGCGAACCACGGTATATCTTGTGTTGTGTGATTGTGCGTTGTTCTTGCAGTTTCTGTTTTGTATTGTGACTAATCTTACAGGTTGAAGGATTGGTATGATTTACACATAAATTAAACCTTATCTAATCATATTTAATTTGCTCTATATAATCTCACAACACCACCATCAAAAATCACTCTACTCAAGCTAATAAAATTTCAGTTTTTGTATTTAACCATGAAGGGAACTTTCATCGCCATCTTGTTCATCCTTTTTGCTTATCTGGAGTCAGTGCCTCAGAGTCAATGCGGTTGATGCAGTCACAATTTCCTTTAACGTATTTCATGTTTAAAAGATTATATTATTTGATAATTCTTTTTATCTATACCAATGAAATCAAATTTTGTTACAAATAGGTATATATATTTTTTAAACTTCTTATATTTGAAATTGAAACCTCTCACTGAAGTTTCAAAACTTGTGACAAATTACATGAAGTTTTTAATAAAGCACTGAATAAAGTAAACATAAAATCAAGACAATTTTATGATAGTAATTTAATGAAAAACGTATATTAAATATTTAATTACATATTAATATGGTTAAATCTTATTGACTTAACTAGTATAAATTCAATCATCAAGATAAAAGGAGGGATAAGCCATGATTTTGATTGAATTTTAATCTGCCATACCAACAATAAATTTAATTGGGTTTTATCAAACTTGTTAATTTCGAATTGATGAAATCCTTAATTTTCTTTTTCTTATAAACACTCGATATGGATTTAAAATAAAAAATAAAATAAGACGTCTCATTTGAACAAATTCAGATTTTTTTTTTTCAAGAGGGCTGAAAATTATTTCAAGTAATTAAAACAATTATCAATCTTGATGATTAAAAAAAAAAAAAATGTATTAATGAAAATTACATTTGGTACGATGCAACTTTTCCCAAAAAAAAAAAAAAATTATATTTTTTCTGCAGGATTTTGGCTTTGGAGGCAACCATTATCATTTTACATTTTATACATTAGTGCAAGAAAGAGCAACATTCATAACTCGATGGCAAAACAGCAAACTTGCCCCGCAACATAGAGAGCCACAGCTAGCTCAATTGCTCAAATCTATGGCACAATCGCGTCTGATGAAAACCGCCGCAAAACCACTTATAGCAGGATTGTTGGGAAGCTCTTCGAGCTCGAACCTATAGAAGCAATGGAGGAAAGAGCCCTAGGGCTAACCAAGCACCTACAATTCCATTCAGCTGGGTTCTTAAAAGAGAAGTGTAGCTAAATTATGAACGGAATAGAGACTAATACGACATCAAGATAACAGTAAACACACAAACACAAACAGTAATGAGAAAAAGTAATATGCGTGATTTACTTTGGTTCACCCAATTAACAGGCTACGTCTAGCTAGCAGAGTTAATATTATTTCAATATTACCTCATCTCTCTCGTTTATAATAAATGAATTTATCATATTGTTTACTATCACTCATTACAAGAGAAAATAATGTTCATATACTAGATTTAAAAGACTAAAACCTAATATTATAAGGATCTCTATTCCTAAGCCCAAACCTAATAAGAAACTAATAACTTAAAGAAATTCGTCAACTATTATATATGAAAAAAACCTAAACTACCTACAGACAGGGGGCATTGCATGACTCATTAATACTAAAGTAGTCCACAATTCTAACAAATTACGAGTTGATGAAGTAAATTAAAATTACTACAATAGGTAAAGAGGTACACATTTTCGTGTTGGTTTTAAAGAGTCTAAAAGCCGATTGAGGTTTTGTCTTTTTTCGTGGAAAGGTTGACTCATCATTAAAGTTTGTCTCTATTCTTGTGAATTACTATAGTTGAGCTTCTTCCTTTATCCATATACCTTATTTAAAAATTTGTATTTGTGTGTGCTTGTAGTTTGTTGCATTCATGTTCTTGAAATAATTATTTTGTTTTGCTAAAACCTAGGGAGTAAAAATGAAATTTAGTGAGTGAAAGGCTGCATTAATTCTCGGTAAGTCTTGCTTAGTCCAAACTCTAGTAATTTTCAGTATACCTTTGGCGGCATTTTGTATATTACCGAGGGCATCTTGACTTTGGGAAAAGAATATCATTTCCAAGCGCATATCCATTCCAAGGAAAAAGTGCCTTTGCAAATGACAATTTCCTTCGGCATCTGATGCCTTTGGATAAAGCTAATTTTGTTGTAGTGTGTATATTATTTATAAACAGAGAAGAGAGCAAAGAACTTGTCAATTACATTGGTTTCAATATAAACTTGAAGGCTTAATTATCATCACCATGTGTAGCTTTCAATCAATTCCTTCAATACTTGCAACTTTCCCCAAAATGGCAACAACTCCTCCAAGCTTTTCCAAGTTTTTCATGGCTTCCACCCACGTCAATTCTGGTTCTAAGTGAGTTCATCCATCATTTTTTTTTCCGATTTTTTAAATTGCTTTTACGTATTATCCAGGGACGTAGCCAGGATTTTATGTTAATCTAGGATAAATTGAAGTTTACTTTTGTTGATGCTGTTTTTCGGCACCAACCAATTGTCACGTGGGTTTTGCTCTTTGATGAATTAACGCACGTGATAATGGGTATATGAAATGAAATAAATGCTAGGAAAACTTTTAAAGTGGTTCGGATGCTAAGGTAGCAAGTCCTACATCCACTGAGTTGTATTGATTTTAGTGTTGGTCAGGTCGCTAAAGCGTACTGACGTACAAAAAGTTATGAAAAGTGAGCTACTCTTCTCTTTTTTACAAGTGAGAGAGTTGTTTTTTGGTAATGAATGAACCAACCCCCTTAATGGTGAGGTTTTCTAATGCGTCTTTTTCTTTGGTATAACTTCATGTGGTTTTTAAAAATTGCAGGACGTCCAGCATTATAAAATTTTCGATGGGATCCTGTCACCGTTCAAGGGTGAAACTAGAATTTTTTTTTCAGGGGGCTGTAATTATTTGAGTATATTTAAACAATCATAATTTCTAATATAGAAAAATTGTATTAATAAAAGGGAAAAGGAATGAAGATATAGTACTGTTTGATAAATATGTCATTTTCTCTTGTAAAATCTCTGTCTAGATTTAAAAATTTTAAGACATCATTATTTGGAAATTTTCACTGGGATCCTATCACCTTTACAAAATTAGATCAAAATTATCTTCGTTACTATGTAAATTTGCAATTTTATTTTTCCTATTTTTTGTGACAGGATTTTGGCTTTGGAGACAACCCTTATCATTTCTCTGTTTATACATCAGTACAAGAAAGAGCAACATTTATACTCATGGCACACAGCCAAACTTGCCCTGCAACATGGGACTCAAAGCTAGCTCAAATCTGTGGCACAATCGCTTCCGATGAGAAGCGCCATGAAACTGCTTATACAGATTGTCAAGAAGCTGTTCGAGCTTGATCCTACCGAAGCAATGGTGGCGTTTGCCGACATGTTAGAATTAGAATGATCATGCCTGGCCATTCAATGTACGAGGGTAAAGATGAGCTTGTTCGATCATGTTTCGAATGTTTTAATGCGAATTGGAGTGTACACAACCACAGATTATATAATTTTTTTGAACATTTTGTGGGTATTTGGAATATCGAGAAACTTGAGGGGCTTAAAAGTGACGGAAAAATTGTTCAGGATTATGTCTGTGGATTACCAAAAGGCTGAGAAAATGAAGAGAGAGCTCTAGCTAGGCTACACAACACCTGCAATTTCATTCAGCTGGGTTTTTGACAGAGAAGTTTAACTAAATTAAGAGTTGATGAAGTTGATTAAAATTACTAAATTAGGGAAGTACAAGAAAATAAGCATTTGACGGCACTTCAGCTATTTTTGGCTTTAGATGAATTGTATTTAGATCAGCACTTCTGCTGTATTTGACTTCATATGAATTATGATTTATATTGCTATGATTAAGGGTGTCCAAAAAAACAAAAACCAAACCAAATTAGTTTGGTTCAGTTCAAGGAAACTAATACATAAACCAGAAATTCGGTTCAATTACCGGTTTAAAAAAATTTAAAAGCCATTTAATCGGAACTGATTTATAAAATCGGTTTTCACTTTAAATTAAAAAAACCCTAAATCTGCAAATCATTTTCTCTTTACTCTCACCCTTTGCACATTTTTCTCTTTTTTTTTTTCACACAAACACACATTTCTTCTCAGTCTTCACCGATTTTCACTTTTCTCTTCTCTCTCAAATAAAAAAAATAAGTTAAATTAGGAAAATATCAAAATAAAAAATAATTTAAAGAAAAATCGTTTTAAAAACAGTTAACCAGTTTTTATTAACTAGTTAACTGGTTTAGTTTCCAGTCAGAGAATTGCTATACACAATAATCTTAGCTTTAGTATAAGTAGTTTAGACCCAGAGGTTTAAATAATATTACAATCCCAAATTAAAATAAAATGTTAGAGTATAGTCATGACATCTTCATCCAAAGGTAATTGTTGTTAGCCTAATCGGGTAAAGTAGGAAATTGCATCTTTTATATTTATGTTTATTTTGTTTAACATATTTTATTTTATTTTCTTAATTTTATTATTTGCATCTTTTGTATTATTATTTTTTAATATTATATCATTAAAAAGTATTATAATATAGAATAATTTTCTCTGATTTAAACACATATTATTTAATTTTGTTGGATAAAAAAAAAATATTTTATGAACATTTTAAGGATCTTTTTATTGTTTTAGTGATTGGGTAGGTTTGAAATATTGTTTTAGCGAACATTTAATGAAATAATTAATAAATCCTTATTATCATTTTTTTAATTGAGTGATTATTTATATCTTATTGTTGAATATTAATTACTCTTCCATAATATCATTATTTTTTATCCATAAATTAACTTGTCAAGTCTCAATATATGTTATCATCCTCCAAATTAAATTAAAGCTTAGCCCCTTGCTAATATTATATAGATATTTATATCCTTGATATCCTATTTGTTAATTAATTCTTATTAATTAATTATTATCTCCCTTTGATGCTCCTTCGTGCATGTTATAATCATATTATTTAATATACTTAATACAATTTGGCTCAGGTTTTTGGAGTTGAAAAGTAAATCAAAAACCAATTCGCTTAAATTTTAATTCACTCCAATTTAGTTCAATTTTGCATTTTAGTATCTTAAAACTCGAATTAAACCACTTGGTTTAGTTTGGGTTTTTGGGTTTAGCTTGGGTTAACGCACCCCAAGCTAACCACTTGGTTGTGGTCGGATGACAAGATTTTAGATTCCCATAAGTATTAGATCTAAAATTTTCTCTTAGAGTGAGCCAAAATAAAAACTAATTGAACATTTATTTTTATCTATTTATATTTTTGTTGGTTGGCTAAAATCCAAATTATATATATTATATTTAAAAAAAAAATTGAGGGTGGGCAAAAACTAGGCTGAATTCACCCCTATCCATAGTCTTGTGTTTGATTCTCATCAAATGATCACCTATTGTGGTCGATTCTTATCAAGTAACCACCTATTACTTTATACTTATTTGACCTGAATTGGCCACCAAAAAACCACCCCTAACAGCTGTCATGATAACGCAGTTGATAAAATAAATAATCAGATCTGCTCTCCCTTCGATTTTCAAAGGGTATTATTGTTCATAAAGTTTGGTCATGTAATAAATATTGCTGTCTTAAAAAAGAAAAAATACAATGCTGGAATCGGACAATGTTATTTATAAACTGAAGGCTTAATTATCATCATGATCTTGTGTAGCTTTCAATCAATTCCTTCATCAGTTGAACTTTCTCTAAAATGAAACAACTAGTCACAGCTTCTCCAAGTTTTTCATGGCTTCCACCACCCCAATTCTGGTTTAATGTGAGTTCATCTCTATTATTATTATTATTATTTTATTATTATTTTCATTTAAAAAAAAGTTTTTACGTATTATTCAGGGCGTAATCAAGATTTTATGTTGGTTTGGACTATATTAAAATTATTTTAACAAAATGCTTATGGGTGTTGTACTAAATACAGCTTTATAGTTTAACAAAGAACATAATATCATTTATATAATAATAATAAGTAGACATACCTAAAACCCATATTAATGGAGTGTTGCATAATAATTTAATTAATTTAACAATGTTTCACGAAGTGAAACTAAGTTATTTGATTTTTGTTCTTATGTAAAAATAAAATAGCTATCAATGAAGATGACTTATGATAAAAAGTCATTATATTACAAAAAAGAAAAAAAGAAAAAGATCAGAATTCTCTCCTAACAGAGTTTTTTTATTTAAACAAAGAAATTAATTAATCCTTCAAAGTTTATACAAGTTGGTAAATTATTTTATACTTATTCGATATCAAATTCAATAGAAGGCAAATCTGAAGAAGCTGTCACATTCCAAATCCATAGCTTCGGAAAAGGTTGAATTATTCAAATCAATAGAAAACTAGGAAAGAGATAGCATTTTGCCTCTACTAATTAGGTTACTATAACTTATCCAAAAACTTTGAAATTAAAAGAACAGTGCTTCAAATTTAAAAGAAGTGAGCTTAGATATATTATATCCGAAACCATAATCTTTCTCCCAAAGATGAACCATGAGTCGGATAAAAACAATGATATAATTAATTTAAAATTTTAAATTAAACCTTATCTAATCTATTTAATTTGCTCTATATAATCTCACAAACACCACCATCAAACATCACTCTACTCAGCTAATAAATTTTCAGTTTTTGTATTTAACCATGAAGGAACTTTCATCGCCATCTTGTTCTCCTTTTTGCTTTATCTGGAGTCAGTGCCTCCAGAGTCAGTGCGGTTGATGCAGTCACAATTTCCTTTAAAGTATTTCATATTTTAAAGATTATATTATTTGATAATTCTTTTATCTATACCAATGAAATCAAATTTTGTTACAAAGTATATATATTTTTTTAAACTTCTATATTTTGAAATTGAAAACCTCTCACTGAAGTTTCATAAACTTGTGACAAATTACATGAAGTTTTTAATAAAGCACTGAAATAAAGTAAACATAAAATCAAGACAATTTTATGATAGTAATTTACATGAAAAACTTTATTAAATATTTAATTACATATTTAATATGTGTTAAATCTTATTGACTTTAACAGTATAAATTCATCATCAGATAAAAGGAGGATGAAGCCATGATTTTGATTGATTTTTAATCTGCCACCCAACAATAAATTTAATTGGGTTTTATCAAACTTGTTAATTTCGAATTGAGGAAATCCTAATTTTCTTTTTCTTATAAACACTCGATTGGATTTAAAATAAAAAAAAAATAAGACGTCTTCATTTGAACAAATTCAGATTTTTTTTTTTCAAGAGGGCTGAAAATTATTTCAAGTATATATAAACAATTATCAATCTTGATGATAAACCCCACCCCCCCCCACCGCGCCGCCCCCCCCCCCCCCCCCCCCCCCCCCCCCCCCCAAAGCCGGATTCGGCGTCGGACGGATTCGTAGAACAAGTTAAAGAATTGAGGGAGAGAGCAAAGGAAATTCCTGACGATTATTTGGTTGCTATAGTTGGCAATATGATCACAGAAGAAGCCCTTCCAATGTATCAGTCAAGAGTCAGTAGCACAGAAATTTATCGTGATGAAACCGGCAGAGACGACACTCCATGGGCGATTTGGAGTAGAGGTTGGAGTGCTGAAGAGAATCGCCATGGAGATCTTCTCAATAAGTATCTCTATCTTTCAGGAAGAATTGACATCAAACAAGTGGAGAAGACTATTCAGTATATGATTGCTTCAGGAACGGTAAGATATCCATGCAAAAATATAAATTATTTTCTCGTACAAACTTGATCTGGATTTCAGGACGTCAACATGTGAAAACGTTTAAAGATATATCTAATTTATTTATTAAGAATTTTATTGATAGATAAATTTAACATTAAAAATTAGATCAATTATATGTTGTTATAATGTTCATATAACACATAGGGGGCGTTTGGTTGGCAGTAATGTGAGATTATTGGGGTAATGTCATCTGATATTATTTGATTACCACGTTTGGTTGTCAAGTAATATAAGATTCCGGTAATCTTAAAATACCAATAGTAGTTACTATTGGTAATATTGGAGGTAATCTGATTACCTCCATTTTCTTAGGTATTCTGATATTACCAGGGTTATCCTTTTTTGTTACAATTTTATCCTTTATTAAGGAAAATTTTGGACAATAATGCCCTCATTTTAAAATAAATTTACATTAATATCCTATTTCAATTTTACCCTTGTTTAACTAAAATTTTGGACAATAATGTCCTTGTATTTAAAACAATTTACAGACCACTACCACTCAGTTGCCACCACCACTGCCACCTAGCCACCACTGCCTACAGCGGCCAAACACCACGGACCGCCATGGAAAACTTGCCGGAATCCCTAAAAAAGAACGAGTTTCGGTGGGAGGCTCCGAGAGTCATCGATATGGCCGTTTTTGGCCATATTGATGGCCGAAAACCGCCAGATCTAGCCGGAAATAGCTAGATCTATTCTGGCCATTTCTGACCAGATATGGGTGAGATCTGGCCGTTAACGGCCAGATCTATTCCGGCTGAAATAGATTTGTCCGTTAACGGCCAGATCTCGCCCAGATCCACCGATCTGGTCGAAAATGGCTAGAATAGATCTGGCCATTTCCGGCCAGATCTGGCCTGATATGGCCGTTTTCTGCCATCAGTATGGCCGGAAACGGCCATATCGAAGCCTCTTAGTCACAGTGAGTTGCTGATTGGGACTTTCAGAGACTTCCGACGGTGGTCTACGGTGGCAGCAGGAGGTGGGGGTGATTTCGTAATAAATTAAAGTTTTATATAAGTAAGGGTGTTTTAACTAAATCTAAAATATTGGGGGTTAAAAGAAATTATTCAAAAATTAATAATAAAAATAATATTATATTAATATTTGTAAAGGGGACAATTTGGTAATTTAAATAACATACCCACCAATTTATTCCCCACAACCAACCATATTAATATAACATACCCACCAACTAACCAAACACATTTTCTTAAAGATTCCCAATAATCTTTCAAGGTAATCTATCTTTCCAGTAATCCAACATTCCCAGTAATCTAACATTCCTAGAATGAACCAAACGCCAGGATATAACAATATATAATTGATCATAATATTAATACTTAAATCAAAGCTAATTATTCTCTTTTTCTAGCAATCACCCCCAGCAATATTTTTGTACTAACAATATTCATCTAAAGAAATTATATATAAGTTGATATTATTTAAGAAATAATAATAATTCAGTCTTCCCAAAATAATTAAATTCTAGGTGTTTTTGCCCCTGGTGATATTATTTTGCAATTATTTATTTATTTATTTATTTCTGGTATTAGGATTTTGGCTTTGGACACAACCCTTACCATTTTACAGTTTATACATCAGTGCAAGAGAGAGCATGTATTGCTCATGGCAACACAGCCAAACTTGCCCTGCAACATGGAGACTCAAAGCTAGCTCAGATTTGTGGCACGATTGCTTCCAATGAGAAGCACCACGAAACTGCTTATAGCAGGATTGTCGGGAAGCTCTTCGAGCTCGATCCTACCGAAGCAATGGTGGCATTTGCTGACATGTTGAAAATTAGAATGATCATGCCAGGAGATTCAATGTACAACGGTCGGGATGAGCACCTGTTCGATCATGTTTTGAACGTTTTAATGCGAATTGGAGTGTACACAATCACGGATTATATCAATGTTTTGGAACATTTTGTGGGTGTTTGGAATGTCGACAAACTTGAGGGGCTTGCAAGTGAAGGAAAAATTGCTCAGGATTATGTTTGTGGATTGCCTGAAAGGTTGAGAAAAATGGAGGAAAGAGCCCTAGCTCGGGCTAAACAAACACCTGCAATTCCATTCAGTTGGGTTTTCAATAAAGAAGTGTAGCTAAATTAATAGTTGAGGTTGTTGATTATAATTACTACATTAGGTAAGGTAAAAGAAAATAAGCATTTTACGACACTTCAACTATATCCGGCTTCAGATGAATGTAACTTAGATCGCTATAATAAGGTTTACATGTACTGTCTAATAAATTTCACNCCAAAAACTTTGAAATTAAAAGAACAGTGCTTCCAAATTTAAAAGAAGTGAGGCTTAGATATATTATATATCCGGAAACCATAATCTTATCTCCCAAAAGATGAACCATGAGTCGGATAAAAACAATGATATAATTAATTTAAAATTTTAAATTAAACCTTATCTAATCATATTTAATTTGCTCTATATAATCTCACAAACACCACCATCAAACATCACTCTACTCAAGCTAATAAAATTTCAGTTTTTGTATTTAACCATGAAGGGAACTTTCATCGCCATCTTGTTCATCCTTTTTGCTTTATCTGGAGTCAGTGCCTCCAGAGTCAGTGCGGTTGATGCAGTCACAATTTCCTTTAACGTATTTCATAGTTTAAAAGATTATATTATTTGATAATTCTTTTTATCTATACCAATGAAATCAAATTTTGTTACAAATAGGTATATATATTTTTTAAACTTCTTATATTTTGAAATTGAAAACCTCTCACTGAAAGTTTCATAAACTTGTGACAAATTACATGAAGTTTTTAATAAAGCACTGAAATAAAGTAAACATAAAATCAAGACAATTTTATGATAGTAATTTACATGAAAAACGTTATATTAAATATTTAATTACATATTTAATATGTGTTAAATCTTATTGACTTTAACTAGTATAAATTCAATCATCAAGATAAAAGGAGGGATGAAGCCATGATTTTGATTGAATTTTTAATCTGCCATACCAACAATAAATTTAATTGGGTTTTATCAAACTTGTTAATTTCGAATTGATGAAATCCTTAATTTTCTTTTTCTTATAAACACTCGATTGGATTTAAAATAAAAAATAAAAAATAAGACGTCTTCATTTGAACAAATTCAGATTTTTTTTTTTTCAAGAGGGCTGAAAATTATTTCAAGTATATATAAAACAATTATCAATCTTGATGATTAAAAAAAAAAAAAATGTATTAATGAAAAATTACATTTGGTACGATGCAACTTTCCCCAAAAAAAAAAAAAAAAAAATTATATTTTTTCTGCAGGATTTTGGCTTTGGAGGCAACCATTATCATTTTACATTTTATACATTAGTGCAAGAAAGAGCAACATTCATAACTCGATGGCAAAACAGCAAACTTGCCCCGCAACATAGAGAGCCACAGCTAGCTCAATTGCTCAAATCTATGGCACAATCGCGTCTGATGAAAACCGCCGCAAAACCACTTATAGCAGGATTGTTGGGAAGCTCTTCGAGCTCGAACCTATAGAAGCAATGGAGGAAAGAGCCCTAGGGCTAACCAAGCACCTACAATTCCATTCAGCTGGGTTCTTAAAAGAGAAGTGTAGCTAAATTATGAACGGAATAGAGACTAATACGACATCAAGATAACAGTAAACACACAAACACAAACANTACATAATTACCCCAAGTTATTTAAACAGATCTCATTATAATTCATCGTCAATGAAATATAATCTAATAACTTCATATCTCTAGAATATAAGAAAATCAAACAGTACTTCATATCTAAAAAAAAAAGGGAGAAGAAAAGAAAGGCCAAACGACTTACGCATACCCAAGGTTTGTCAAAATGACAAGTTGGTACCCAGAAGGTTTTAAAACGATAAATATGTACCTTTTGTCATGTTCTGTTAGTGATTTTTGTTTGATAATAGTGAAAAGACTAAAATGTCTTTGAAAGTTTAATATTTTAGTTTTTTGTAAATTTAAAAATTTCTAAAAAACCCCCTAGGTTTGCTAATTTGACTAAATACCCTAATATATAAAAATTTTATAAAATAACAAAAACACCACCGCCACCCGCAATGCCAGATTCCGGCCACCACGACCGGAATCTGGCCAGAAAATTGTGTTACGACATAGACTCGTTAGATCTGTGTCGTAACGCGTCGATCTGGCCTTTTCTGACAAACCTTCTAGATACCAACTTATCGTTTCGGCAAACCTTGGGTATGTGTAAGTCGTTCTCCCAGAAAAAAAAACCTAAACCAATTATATATGAAACTTAAATCATTACTCAAAATAATTTTTTTTGCTGGTGAAAGCCTCGAGATGTCTCTACACTCGAAGGTATGAGACTAATTTGTGATTGGGGCTTGGGTAAATGCCCTGGCCACAAGTTGCTACCAGTGAAATTTGAACTCCTAACACTATAGGTAAACCTGGCAAACAGACGGGTACAGGTCGGATAGCAACGGGTCACGGGTGAAACGGGCACGGGTCCATGGATAATTTTTTTTTTTTGTACGGGTAGCCATATGCATGACCCGCACCCCGCCCATATGAGCATGGGTCAACCCGCGGGTCACCCGCATAAAATGATTTTTGTTTTTTCCCAATTATCAAATTTTAGCAGCATAAACATTAATTCAACAAGACAAGACCAACTAAAATATACAATAATTTAATAAATTGTTCCTAAATGAGCAATAGATATATACATAAGCGATAAGAAAAAACTTCAAATCAACAAATAATAAAAGCATCCCACAAGCGATAATCTCATAATAGTAAAACTCATCCAATTCTGAATGGTCTCTCACATTTCAATAAACAAAATTGAACTAACCGAAACAAAAACAAACAAAACCCTAGAACTCACTGCCATAAATTTTGGTTTGGTGACAAATATTGGGTTTTGCAGGTTTTAGATTGGGCGTGAGGGTTCTGGTTTTGGGTGAGGTGGCTGCGTGAGAGAGATCAGAGACTGCAGCAAGAGAACTCGAAATTTTGTGATTGAGAGAAATGGCTGGGCGTCGGCGTGCAGGATGGCTGCGTGAAGGAGAAATGGCGAAATGGGCGACTGCCGACTGGAGAGATGGCTGCATGTCTGCGTGACAAAGATCAGAGATGGCTGAAAAATTGTGCGTGGGCTAGGAGCTGTAAGAAAGAAGGAAGATTGATGAAGAAAGAGAGACAAAAAGAGGTGTGGACTGGTGGAGTTTAATGGAAGATGACAGAACTCACAGAGGCATTGATGAAGAAAGAGAGAGAAAAAGAAGGGTGGCGTGGGGTTTAATGAGTAACGATGGGTGATGGCTGAGCAGCATGAGAGAGAAATGTTTTTCGGTTTTTGAATTTTTTTAAAAGTAAAATGCGGGTGGCCGCGGATATCACCCGGTCCGCCCGTTATTTTCACGGGCAGACCGGGTACGGGTCCATTTATATGGGTTGAATGATGGTCTACCCGTATCCGCCGTTGGATGTGGGTGCCCGTTTATCCGCGGGTACAAGTAGTGTTTTGCTAGGTTTAATTGTAGGTAAAGTTCGCCTACTGATAATCCAATTGTCCTCAGCATCCAAGCTAGTTTGGTCTTTTCCAAAGAAAATAAGTAATACCCACATATCAAAATTGACTTTTATGTGAAATATTTTTGTTTTAGAGTTAGAAAATAAGTAATACCCACATAACAAAAGCAGGGAGTGAAATTAATTATTTCTTTAAAATAACAATAAAAGAAAAGAGGAAGAAAAGTTAAGGATTTCATTGTGACTTTAAAAATATTTGGGTATATTGACAATATACAATTTCAAGGGGCATTTTTTATTTGCAAAAGGTTTTCAAAAACCTAAAGCCCGGTCTAGCCCACTCTATGGGCCACCCCTGAATTCTAGAGAAATATTTATTTGTTTTTTCATAAATGATTTGATTGTTGTCTAACATTAATTATCTTGTGATATAAAGATAGGGATATTATCATAAGCTGCCTTAAGGTTTGTGTTTCTATCATGTGAAGAATAACTTTGGCAATTTTTATCAAAGATATCCCTTAGGGGGCGTTTGGTTTAGGAAATATTGGATTATTGGAAAGTTAGATTACCTTGAAGATTACTAAGAATCTTTAGGAAAATGTGTTTAGTTAATTGGTGGGTATGTTATATTAATATGTTTGGTTGGGAGGAATAAATTATTGGATATGTTATTTAAATTACTGAATTGCCCTCTAATTAAATATTATTATTCTATTATTTTTTAATATTGATTAGTAGTTGGATTATTATAACCCTTGCATTTAAAATTTTAGTAAAAACAACCCTATAATAAAAGTTTGAAAAATCAACAAAGCACCCCCATCAACCCAGCCATTGCTGGCTGCCAGCAACCACCGTAGGCGGTGCCAACCAGCAATAGCTGGGTTGATGGGGGTGCTTTTTTGATTTTTTAAACTTTTATTATGCGCCAGTTGACAACCTAACTACGCACGAAAGGCAGGAAATTGATCTCTGGTTGGAAATGGCTAAATGTGACAGATCTGGCTATTAACGGTCATAGACATAGTCATTAATGGTCATCGATCTGGCCATTGTTGGCCAGGTTAGATTTGGCCGAAAATGACCATATCGGAGCACGGTGGCCATTTTCGGCCTTTCGTGCGCTATTCCGACAACGGCGGCGGTTACTAGTGGCAGGTGGGTGGGGTGGCGGCTTGGGTGGGCTACAATTTGTTTTGAATTCAAGGGTAATTTTGTCGGTTGCATGTTTTGTAACACAACTACAATTTTTTTTTTGAAAAGGATTTCATAAACGTTTCAATCAAACTCTATGTAGCATAATTAACCATCCAATTAACAGTTCAATACTGCTTTTGCTTAAGAAAAATTAAAGACCTAAAAGTATGAAATTAAACCCATTGAAAGTACATACATTTTGTGAAGAAGTTTAATCAACCAAATAAGTTCTTTTTTGTAAGAGTAATGTTACAGTTATCGAAGGATGTATACCGAATTCATACATCAAATAACTTAATGAAATCCTGAACATTGATTCATTATAAGTTAATATTAATCAACGGTCAGAATTTTACCACGTCATTCGGTGTATGAACTCGGTGTGTAATTTTTGATAACTCTATCATTTTCCTTTTTGTAAAAGATTCATGCATGGAACCAAAATATAAGGAAATGAGTGGTGACAGTAACTTAACAAATTAAATTAGAGAAAAATAAAAATAAAAACTATTTTCATGAATTAAATTGTCCTACAAATATATCTACTCTAATTAACGATCACCAAGAAAATTTTGATCAATACCGATTTTTTCTTTTTTATTTTTGTAAGTCAAAGTGAGCGTTAATATATATTTGGATTGGCGGCGTGCACTCCTGCCGTGTAAAATATACTGCACGTTTTAAGATGTTGAAAAGAAATGAGATACTGATAATTAATCTCTCTTGAGAAGGATTGTGATTTGTGAGTACACACATATAACGAGATGAACAGTTTTAACATGTTTATGAACACATGTGATCTATTTAATTTCTTGATAATATGCGTTCAATCTATTCACATAAATTCAAATTACAACTTATGAATTATTGAAAAATTGTATCAACAGTTGTGTCATAAACTAATATATATATATTTTTAAATTATCGAAAGTGTCTAGGCCAGCTTGTGTGCATCTCAACTAATCTTTTATGGTTTTAGAACTGTCGATCAAATAAAAACCCTAATAACTACTCCTATTAGTGCTTAGGGAGACATAAACACATAAACTGATGGAATCTCTTTTTGCTCTTTTATCATCAAGTTATCCTGTGGTAGTTAATTAATTCTTATATTTTCAATGGTGAGATGTTAAGTATTGATGGAATTAACCGTATATGAGGGTTAATTCACACCTAAGCAAAAATACTTACAATGAATTAGTCTTAATTAACATAACACCGTTAGAATTAAATATTAATGTTATGTTTAAATCAACTCAAATCTTGTATCGGTGTGATGTTTTCTAACATGATATTTAAACTAAAACCTCTAATTCTAAATACCGAATATTATTTTTTCTTTTCTAGATATGGATAATATTTTCGTTACCGTGGGATCATGATCCAAGAATCGCTCAACCACCAGTAACATTATTGAGTAACTTAACCTAATTTATAAACAGAGAAGAGAGAAAAGAAGAACCTGCACATCGATCACAATCTTACTTTTGCCAACAAACCACAAAGCAATTCATCATGTGTAGCTTTCAATTTATTCCTTCACTTGCAACTTTCCCAAAAATGACCACAAATACTCCAAGCTTTTCCAAGTTTTTCATGGCTTCCACCCAGCTCTATTCTGGTTCTAAGTGAGTTCATCTTTGGTTTATATATATTTGTGAAACTTATTCCTTGCAAGTGTTTAATATTTTAACACCTAAAATTATATTATTTTAAAAGTGCTTGAAGGTTACATGAAAACTATATCCTTAAGGTTTGTGTTTATATCATGTGAAGAATAACTTTGGCAATTTTTATCAAAGATATCATTTAAAGCTAGCAATGTGATCTTAAATTGTATGGTTAGATTAGGGTTTTTGCTAATTAATTTGCATGAAGTTATATATTTTTATGTAGTAATGATGCTACTGTAAAAATTTTCTTTTGTCTTTAGCAGTAACTATCCACATAATATAAATATCCTACAGAATTAAAAATAATGATACATGAAGTGAATCAAACATGATTCGAATCCTTAATTAGAGTATATAACAAAACTTCTGGAAAAATAATTAGTTTTTGTCTTGTCGCTCGCATCTTTCGTAATACAACCACAATATATTTTTTTTTTTTTCTGATAATTGATTTCAAAAACATTTCAACCAAATACTATGTAGCATTATTAACCATCTAATAAACAATTCAAAACTGCTTTTGCTTTAGAAAAATTGAGGACCTAAAAGTATGAAATTAAACCCATTGAAAGTAAATACATTTTGTGAAGAAGTTTAATCAACCAAATAAGTTCTTTCCTGTAAAGCTTCATGCTTCGTGCATGGAACCAAAATATAAGGAAATGAGTCGTGACAGCAACTTGATAAATTAAATTAGAGAAAAAAAAAAAAAAAACGATTTTCATGAATTAAATTGTCCTACAAATATATCTACTCTAATTAACGATCACCAAGAAAATTTGGATCAATACCGATTTTTTCTTCTTCTTTTTTCTTTTTTATTTTTTGCAAGTCAAAGTGAGCGTGAATATGTATTTGGATTGGCGTGCTGTATTACACCTGCCGTGGAAAAAATACTGCACGTTTTAACATGTTTATGAACACACGTAATCTGTTTAATTTCTTGATACAATGCATTCAATCTATTCACATAAAATCAAATTACAACTTATGAATTATTGAAAAATTGTATCATGGATGAGTAACAGTTGTGTCATAAACTAATATTTTTTTTAATCAACGAGAGTGCCTGGACCAGCTTGTATGTATCTCAACTAATCCTCTATGGACCTGGAGTTGTCGGTCAAGTAAAAACCCTAATAGCTACCCTTATTAGCGTCTAGAGAGTTATGAACATAGAAACTCATGGAACCTCATTTTGCTCTTTTACCATCAGGTTATCCTGTGGTGGTTAATTAATACTTATGTTTTCAATGTTGAGATGTTAAGTATCGATGGAATTAAGTGTATCTGAGGGTTAACCCACACCTAAACAAAAGTACATACAATGAATCAGTCTTAATTAACATAATACAGTTAGAATTAAATGTTAATTTTACGTTTAAATCAACTCAAATCTTGTATCGATGTGATATTTTCTAACATGACATTTAAACTAAGAGTAATACTAGTCTTACTCACTCCCCCTACTTACTTCTCTTACTCACATTTGTAAATATAAAGCATAGTAAGGGTATCATAAGCATAGTACGGGTACCATATGTCATTTTAACAAAGGTGAGTAAGAGAAGTGAATCAATGCCATTGAAATTTATCATGATGAAACAGGAACCGACAACACTCCATGGGCGATTTGGAGTAGAGGTTGGAGTGCTGAAGAGAATCGCCATGGAGATCTTCTCAATAAATATCTTTATGTTTCAGGAATAATTGACATCAAACAAGTTGAGAAAACTATTCAGCATTTGATTGCTTCAGGAATGGTAAGAGATCCATGCAAACCATCAGTCATGCAAAGACATTAGTCATTCTCTAGTGCAGACATCATGATTATTATTATTGTTATTATTTTTAAATAGTTTTCTCGTGTAAGAAACTTGATCTAGGTATTCTTTACTTAAGAGAATTTTTGTGTAAAAATACTTTAAAAAAATGTCTTCATTAACTTTCATTTTTCTAAAAATATTGTTTAACATTCTTAATTGTAATTCGAGTAGTATTGTATATAACTATAGAAAAGTTTATACGAACTTTCAGAATTTTAATTAAATACATAAGACTATAAGAGTTTCAATGTAAGATATTGTACTCTCGTACAGATGTCATAAATTTTTTTTTTTGTAAAAATAGTTTCTCATGTAAGGAACTTGATTCAGTTTTTTTTCGTACTTGAAAACGCTTAGTGCATTCAATCACTATCACAAAATCACATAAAGAATACGTTTGAAATAAAGCATCTTAATTAAAAGCTCTTTATTAACTTTTATTTTTACTAGAAATATAGTTGAAAATCGTCTTTTAAGTAGTGCATAAATAATTTCAGAATTTTAATTAATAAATAAGAGTTTCAATATGTTATTGTCTTACAAGAATTCTCATTTTTAATGTTTCTTTCTAACAGGATTTTGGCACTGGAGACAACCCTTACCATTGGACAATTTACACATCATTTCAAGAGAGAGCAACATTCATTTCTCATGGCAACACAGCCAAGCTTGCCATGAAACATGGAGACTCAAGCTAGCTCAAATTTGTGGCACAATTGCTTCCGATGAGAAGCGCCAAGAAACCGCTTATAGTTGGGAAGCTATTTGAGCTCGATCCTAGCGAAGCATATGTTGCATTTGCCGACATGTTGAAAATTAAAATCACGATGCCAGCCAATTGATGTACGACGGTCAGGATGTGCATCTATTCGATCACTTCTCTAATGTCACCATGCGAATTGGGGTATACCCAACCTCGATTACATTAGTGTTTTGGAACATTTGGTGGTATTTGGAATGTCAAACTTGAGGGGCTTTCGAGCGAAGGAAAAATTGCTCAAAATTATGTTTGTGAGTTGCCTGAAAGGTTAGAAAATAGAGAGAGAGCTCGAGCGAGGGCTATCAAAGCACCTGCAATTCCATTCAGCTGGGTTTTTAATAGAGAAGTGTAGCTAGTTACTTAAGAGTGGGATGAAGGTCAATGAAATCACTATAATAATGCTCGTGTGTGTACTCCCTATAGAGAGTTTTACAATCCGAAGAATGTGATATAAGTTTTACTGAAAACATTATATTGTTATTAAATGTAAACTTTGTCTTTATTAATGTTATTTTTTATGATCTATAATATAATAATAAATGTTGGTCTAATAATATCTATATGATTATTTTATCAAATCGTTATCAACATAAACTTTGTCCTGATTAATGTTATATATTATGATATTATGTATAATGATACTACCTTGAAACCCTAATTATTAAATTCTAATAATTTCGTAATTAATTATCAAGCCCATAAGATCACTTATTTCAAAAGTCCCCCCCCCCCCCCCCCCCCCCCCCCCCCCCCCCCCCCCCCCCCCCCCCCCCCCCCCCCCTCCCCCGCCCCCCCCCCCCCCCCCCCCCCCCCATAAGATATGTTTCAATTAAAATTCATTTTTTTTTTTTTATGGACTTGTGGGGGTCTAAAATCATATGAGGCCTTATTAAGGTCAAACAGAAATGTTCTACTAAATCGGCTCAAGCCTGTGATCCAATTTCAGTTGGATCAGCATCAGAGCTCGTGACTTGGGCCGAACCACGACCTTTAGATCCAACTTTCTTCCAAAATGGATGACTCTAGCGGCCCACCTAAGGCTAGGTCTTCTAGACCAAGGTAAGTAGCATTTTTCCTATTTTACTTTATCCTAATTCGCCAAGATTCCGTATCTTAGGCAGATTAGGACTCCGGTTACTATTAAGTCAAGTGAATTAGGATCTTTCCTATTCACAAGACCTCTTCCCTTAAGGATTTAGAGTCTTATCAGGATACACTGGCAGCCCCGCACCATGATGCCCTTGTTATCTCGCTACAAATAACAAATATTCTTGTACGAAGAGTGTTTGTAGATAGAGGATCTTTCGCCCAACATTCTCTTCTTAGAGGCACTTAAGACAATGGGCCTGGACGAATCAAATATCAATAGGTGTCCCACCATCCTGGTTGGATTTAACTCTGAGCAGAAGTATACTATCAGAGAGATAACCTTGCCTGTCTACACAAGTGGAGTAAACCGACATACCATCTTCCTTGTGATGGATTGCCCCTCACCTTACAAAGTCACTCTAGACAGACTCTGGATCCATGACATGAGAGCTAGGACTGTCAATCGAGCCAAGCGGCTCGTGAGCCGGCTTTGCTCGACTCTGTTAGAGCTCGTTTGGAGCTTGGCTCTGTAATTATCGAGTCGACTTGGCTCAAACTCGATTTGTTTACCAAGTCGAGTTCGAACACAGTGAAGCTTGGCTCGTGGGCTCGCAAGCCTGGTCCGACTCGTATAAACACTGTGCACTTATGCAGGGTGCTTTGGTGATTTTTTAAACTATGAGGTATTAAACTGATATTTTTCAGTGAAAAAACTTTGAAAAATAAAATAGGAGTAAGCGTTGGGCACCGCATACTGACATACACAATCACCAACTCTCACTGTATCCACAATTCCGCATACTCTCTTCTCTCCTTTTAATGCTTTCATTCACTCCTCTTCTCTCTCAACTCAACCACGTCTTCTTCTTCAACCTTTCTTCTTCTTCTTCTTATCTTCTTCATTGTACTTCTCTTTTCTTCTTCTTTTTCACTTTCAGCTAATGTTGATAATGATCACACCCTCAAAACTTACATCGTCAAAGTCCACTATGATGCCAAACCCTCAATTTTCCCAACTCATAAACACTGATACGAGTCCTCCCTTTCCTCCTCCACCTCTCTCATCCACACTTACGACACTGTCTTTCATGACTTCTCCGCTAGACTCACTTCTTCTGAAGCTCAACAACTCAAAACTCTCCCTCACATCATTGCTCTCATTCCTTAATGAGCTCGCGAGCCTTAACGAGCACGAGCTCGATATCGGGCTCACAAGCTGGAGTTCAAGCCAGCTTGAGCTTGCCTCAAACTCGACCGAGCTCTAGTTTGAGTCTTAATTCTGAGGCTCGCCAGGCTTGAGCTCGAACTTGAGCTCAAGCTCGACACTGTAGTAAATGAGCCAAGCTCGATAAACCAAAAGCTCGACTCGTTTATAGTCCTAATGAGAGTTGTCCCTTCAACTTTCCACTAGACAATCAGATTCTTTACTAAATGGGGAGTAAGAGAGATCAAGGGTGACCCGAAGTCCTCTAGAGAATGTTACAAAAATGTCTTTAAAGGAAAGCCCAATACCTTATAGCAACTATAGACGAGTCTGACTCACCCAACCAAGCCAGATCAACCTTAATGGAAGAACTGGATGAAGTATAAATTGACCCCGATCATCCCAACCGAAGGACTTAGATAGGATTGAGGTTGAGTCTTGAAATCAGAGAGTGGCTGATCAATTTCCTACAAGAGAATAGCGATTGTATCGCTTGTTCCATGCAGATATGACAAGGATCAACCTTGACGCAATCATGCACAATCTCCAGTTGACCCAGACTGTCCCCTAGTAAGATAGAAAAAGGAAAGTTCGCTACAGAGTGAAACCAGGTGATCAATGAAGAAGTTAAAAATACTCCTAAATAATGGGCTCATGCGAGAGGTCTACTACCCCGATTGGCTAGCTAACGTGGTGGTCGTCCGAAACAAGAATGAGAAGTGGCGAATCTGTAGACTTCGTGGACCTAAATAGAGCTTGTGTCACGACCTAATCTAATCGTGGGCCCGGCTGGGGATCACAAAGCACCCACTCTCGTGACCATTCTACTCAGTACTGTCCCTCCTCCCCCCCCCCCCTTTAAGGGATTTATTCGCCTCCCCCATCACTCGAACCCAAGACCAAGGGGGTATAGTCAATTGGGAAGCATGGTGAGTACCATCAGACCAGTTCGAGTGATGAGGGAGGCGAATAAATCCCTTAAAGGGGGGGGGGGGGGGGGGGACAGTACTAAGTAGAATGGTCACGACAGTGGGTGCTTTGTGATCCCCAGCCGGGCCCACGGTTAGATTGGGTCATGACAGCCTGCCTCAAGGACTCCTCCCTCTACCGTACATCGATATGCTGGTTGACGCTACAACCAGTCACGGATTGCTTAGTTTCATGGATGCTTTCTTAGGGTATAATCAGATACTCATGCAACTGGATGACCAAAAGAAAACTTCATTTATCACAAAGAGGGGCATTTATTGTTATAAAGTGATGCCGTTTGGACTTAAGAATGCTGAGGCTACTTATCAATGACTTGTCAACAAGATGTTCGCAAAGCACTTAGAGACTACCATGGAAATATATATCGACGACATGCTCGTCAAGTCACTTCCAGCTGAGCAGCGCTTAGACCACCTCAATTAGGCCTTTGCAGTTCTAAGGAAGTACAACATGAAGCTCAACCCAATCAAGTGCTCATTCGAGGTCTCTTCTAGTAAGTTTCTGGGATATAATGACTCAACGCGGGATAGAAGTTAACCCTGATCAGATCCGAGCTGTTCTAAATACCCCATCACCGACATGCATAAAAAATGTTCAGCATCTCTCTAGAAGAGAGGCTACACTAAACAGATTCATCTCTCATTTGGCAGACAAGTGTCAACCCTTTTTTGCAGTACTTCAAAAGTTAAAACAGTTTGAATGGACCCTAGCCTGCGAAGAAACTCTACAACAACTCAAAAGGTACTTGACGTCTCTACCTTTAATTTCTAAACCACTAACTGGAGAAAAATTGTATACATACCTAGTAGTCTCGGAGTCGGTGGTTTCAGCCATTTGGATTAGAGAAGACAATGGGAAGCAACTACCAGTCTATTATGTGAGCAAGTTGCTCCTTGACGCAAAGACCCAGTATAGTCAGTTGGAAAAGCTAGCCTTAGCACTCATTCACACCTCTAGGAAGCTTTGGCCATTTTTTCAGTGTCATTCCGTAACTGTGCTCATTACATATATGCTCAAAAAGATTTTACATAAGCCTGAGCTCTCTGGGTGACTCACTCAATGGATGGTTGAGCTAAGTGAATTCACATCTTATTCCAACCGCACACAGCTGTAAAGTCCCATGTGTTAGCAAATTTCATAACAGACTTCACCCCTAGCACATTCACTTAGGTAGAGAAAGAGGTATTATGCCTATCAAGTGAGATGCCTTTGAAGTAGACACTCTCAGTTGACAAATCAAGCAATGTAAATGGCAACAGCTTGGGAATCGTGATAATTACTTTAGATGGGGACATTATCCAGCAGGCCATCTGATGCAGCTTCAAATGCAAAATAATGAGGCTGAGTATGAGGCTTTGATAGTCGATCTCTTACTCGCAAAGGAGATAGGGGTAATAAGGTTAGAAGTCAAGTATGATTCTCAGTCAATCAACTTTAAGGGACTTACCAAGCTAGAGACTCGAAGTTGACAACCTACTTGAACCTGGTAAAGGAGCTGCAGTTTGCCTTCGAAGAATTTATGATCACTCAAGTACCAAGAACAGAAAATACACATGCTGATGCACTCACTAGTCTTGGCTTAGCCCTTCAAGGTATGTCTGACTCTTTTATCCCATTCTTTTCCAACAATGGCCAACCAATTGGAAAAAGCCTCCATCTAAGGTAGTATTGGTCCCCAAAGAACCTTCAGAGGTCATGAACATCAAGCCAATTGAATCATGGATGACTTCGATCCTAAAGTATTTAGAGAAAGATGAGCTCCCTGCAGACAAGAATGAAGCATGCCGTCTGAGGGCTAAGGTCGTTCGATTCACAATCTATGAAAGATAACTCCTAAAGAAGTCATTCTTTGACCCATACCTCAAATGCATAACTCCAGAAGAAGCCCCGTATGTACTAGCAGAGTTTCATGAAGGTGAATGTGGAAACCACGTTGTGGGACATAGCCTGACACACCGGGTGATTACCTCTAGTTTTTATTGGACCACCATGCACTTGGACTCAGCTGCATATGTCAAGAAGTGCAACAATTGCCAAAGATTCGCTAACGTCTCGCACTTTCCCCCCAAACAACTCAACTCTGTCTTGACCCTTTGGCCATTTATGAAATGGGAAATGGACATAGTGTGCAAACTTCCAACCGCACCCGGGCAAGGAATATACATGTTGGCTATGATATACTACTTTACAAAGTGGATAAAGGTAGAAACATTAGCCCAAGTGCGAGGCTATGAGGTAAAAGGATTCATTTGGAAGAATGTAATCTGTAGATTTGGGATTTCAACGGAGATAGTCACAAACAACGGGTCCCAATTCATTAGCTCTGGCTTTATAGATTCTATGAAACATGGGGAATCAAGCTCAGCTTCTCAACTCCCTGAAATCCCCAGTCAGATTGTCAAGCCGAGTCATCTAACAAGACGGCCATGCAAACTGTGAATAACCACCTTCAGAAAGCAAAATGAGCATAGGCAGATGAACTATCAGGAGTATTATGGTCTTACAGAACAACTGCCCACTTATCCACAGATGAAACTCATTTCTCACTAATATATGGCTTGGAGGCAGTCATCCTAACAGAAGTGTCAGCCTCGTCTCCCAAGCTTCAATGGATGAACGATGAATCAAACAACCAGAACTTATGCCACAACTTGGACACCATTGATAAGTTACGCACACAGATTAGAAACACTATCTACCAGTAGTATGTCGCTCGACACTACAAGCGCAACGTTCGAGTGAGGTCATTCAAAGAAGCTAATTGGGGTCCTCCAAAAAGTCTTTCAAAACACAAAGAAGATAAACATTGGAAAGCTCGGTCCTACTTGGGAAGGCTCGTATAAGATCACCCTATCAGTCGGCAAGGGTGCCTACAAGCTTCAATCACTTGAGGGCAAGGATATTAGCCACAATTGGAATGTCATTCACCTCAAACGGTATCACTTATGACAAACCATAACTTGGCTTCCTTTCTATAGCTTCTTTTTGTTTTTTGTTTTTTCAATGGGATGAGTGGGTGTGTCCACCTCCTTCAACGACAGTCGGCCCCAAAGCCTTGAATCAATAAGAAGAACTATTCAGAGAAAATTATGTTCAATTATTTTGGTACAAAGTTTCAACTACACAATCAGTCACGCCGACTAGTCCCACGCCTCACTGAGACATGTTTTCAACTACAAAGTTAGTCATATCGACTGGGCCACATAGCCCTTGAATATTTTCAACTACAAAGTTGATCATGCTGATTGGGACACATAGCCCTCGAATGTTTCAACTACAAAGTCGGTCATGCCAACTTGATTCATGTGTGATATAGGTTCAACATGTTCAAAATACGCTCCAACACTTAGAAAATTTGTCAATTAAATAACTCATAGTCATTCAATTTGAGCAACTAAATTATTCAGTTTGTCACTACAACGAAGTATGTAGCAGCATCAAACCATAGTCAGTCGATCACGCCAAAAGCACCCGGGGGACAACAAATGAATAATCACTCAGCCAGTTCAAGAAACTTATAGCTTCAACAAAATATCATACTTTACTAAGGCCTCATAGGGTTGGTTCAAGTACAAAACTATGGGCATACAGTGTCAAAAACATAAATCTGTTCAAACAAAAAACAAATACATTCAAGAAGCAACATGTTTCGGGTCATCTTCCTGAGTCGAATGCCCTATGGTTGGCTTGACCTCCTTTCCCTTGCTCGTCGAAGCCTCCTCGCTGAGTCATGCCGAGGAAGAGTCTTAATTGACTCAATAAGCAATCCTTCCAAGTCTCCAGCAAAGTCGCCCACCCCATCCTTGCAATCGGTCTTAACCTAATCTTTTTCTGACCTACTGTCCCCTCCAGCCGACTTTGCCTCGATCTCTTCTCACAATTCAATATCCTTATCAGGATTGCAATGGGAAGTGTTGCCCGCTTCGTATTCCTTCATCAGTTCAGTACGGCCCTTGATCATGGCATCAGCGACTATCGATTGGCAGCGCTCCCTAAGGGAGATGGACTCTTCCACTTTCTCCGTAAGCGTCGCGTCCCTCTTGGCCTACGCCTTTTCCTTCTTTGCCAACATTTTCTTCAACTCTCCCAACTCTAACTTGGCCTGTCGTAGTTTGGCAGCACTCTCCTTTGAAGATTTCAAGGCCGAAGCCTCTTGAGTGTAGAGGCCTATGTTGGACTTGGTTAAGACTTGAATCTTTGTGTCCTAGGCGACCATGGCCTTCTTCAGATACAGACTTCCAGTCAAAGTCTGCAAAAAATCGAATATTTAGAAAAAGTTTTTCTTACGAAACAGAGTGTTTGAAGATAAAAGTTACCTAAAATTGTTGAGTCGCTACTCATTCAGTAGCCACACTCATCCCCATCTAATGCATCCAGCTCTCATTTGCGGACAGCAAGAAAGACTCAGCTAGGTTCCCTATCTCAGCTGCATTAGAGTAGACGAAACAGTTGTCGGGAGCGTGACAGTCATCTTCTCAGTATCCTCGTCGATCTAAACACTCTTCGACGACCCGGTTCCAATCATACGTGGTGCAGTTGGTAGGACTGACTCAGTACGTTCCATCTGCACATTTTCACTCAACCTAGCCCCTAACTCCCTCTTTCTCTTGGCTCGGCGCTGGGCGATTACCTCATTCATATTTGGGATGTCGATGTTGATATTCTTCATTAGTCTCTTTGTAAGGGAAACTCTCCAGGAGTTAGAAGATGTAAAAACGAAAGTCCGAAATAGATATGATTATAGTAGAGTATCAACAAAACGCTCCATGTCTGCTTTAGAGAAGGGAAATGAGTATCTTTCTATATTATAGCAACCCCGCTCCAAAGAAGACTCGCCTTAAGGTTTGCCTCTTATAGATGGACCCTCTAGTCTCTCTACTTCTATGGTATGGCAAATAATTCTTGGGTGGGCATGTCCAATCCGTCACCACTCTGCTCGGCCTTGTTGAAGCTCGGATCTACAGAATAATGAAAGATAAGGCTCAGTACTCAAAACCAAAAACAAGTAAAAGTTACTAACCAATAGCCCCCTTTGTAAAGGGTATGTTGCCCTACCCTTTCTCTCTAAAGACTGCATCACTCTTCACGAAGAAGAACTTTCCTTTCCAGCTCTTATCACTCGATCACAGGAACGTCAGCAAGTGGATTCAGTCATGCCTTAGGGTGCCTGAGTATCTACCTTTATCGATGTCGTGCTCTTTCAAATAGTAAGAGTAAAGGAACTCATGCAGGCTGAATCCCACTAGATACATAGTGTAGAGAAGTTCAAATGCTATCAACAGCCTCCAGTCATTTGGCATAATCTGAATCGGCGTTATCATGAAGTGGTTCAGCACTTCCCAAACCAAGCAATGAATTGGCAACCTTAGCCCGTTGTAGAAGTAGATGTCGTACATAGCGATCCATCTTGGAACGTCCCATTTGACCTGCTCACGATCTCTTGGCAGACGTATCTCGACCGAGTTAGGGATATGGTACATAGTCTTTATCCTCCATTCATCATCCGAAGTAAGCTCTAGGGGATAGTCCAATAGTCCAATGCCAAGATCCCTCCATCCAGTTGGCTGGTTGCATCCCTTGCAGTCCCACTTGTAGAAGGTTCGCCCTTGGGACTACTGTTTGGCTCTTCATCACTATCTTCCCCACTCTCCCCTTGCCCTTCAGAGTCGTCACCACTCGACTTGGTGGTAGTTGGATCGATCATGGCTATGCTTAAACCTTTGAGGATTCCCACGGGCACGTTACCCTCTTCTGGCAAGACCACCATAGTAGGAGCACTCTCATACTCTCCTCTCCCCTCCGTCTCTCCTTGACTGTTCCCACTCGCACTTGGAACTCAACATCGTGCACTTAGGGGTCAAACCTCCCTCACCGCGATTGACTCGATCCGACAGACCGATTGAATGATCAAATAAACTTTCAGCTTAAAAGATGAAACTGTACCTTACCCCAAAAGTTTCCACTCGGCTCGGTCAGGCACCCCAAGCGTACCGAATGGTGAAAATGAATAAATCGACTCTTCCTTCTCCCATAAACCAAACTCTCAAGATTTCTAGAAAATTTCCTAGCAACACCTACGCCCCTAAATCCAAATCCTTCAAAGCTTTTCCTCCAAAATTTCTAAAAACTTAACAAAATTGTCCTGAAAAACTGAGCCTAGCCTCGAAATCTAGCCAGATCTAAAGATATCACCCTAAACCTCCGGGAATTCCACAAAATCCCAAAGAAACCAAAAGGAAAAATGGGTACTTCAAACCACCTGAAGAAAAACAATCCTAAAACGCGTCTAAACTGCTTGGAAAATTGAAAGAAAGTAGAAGTAATGAAAAGAAATCGATTTTTGTGAAGGAAAAGAAAATTACCATGAAAAAATCACTAGAAACTCCTGAAAAAGCCTTGATGGCAACCGAAGAATTTTTTTGAAAGAAACAGAGAATGAAGTGAAGACGAGCATCAGAGTGTTGACTTGAGCGTCAGAATGCCTATGACAGACACTACACTAGTGTCACCCAAACCTTCACGTTCATTCTCTTTTTATGTGCAGGTCCATCAGATTGTCAATGACTCGCTTCTCATAAGATCTGTCCCTTCCAAATTAACCATAGATTTTACCATCTATATATAAAAATCAATATTTAGAAAGAAAGGTTTGAAGTTTTTTAAACGTGTAGATTATATTGCTATTAATTGAAGTTACATTTACTAGGAAACGAGGGCAAATTAATAATTGTATAAATTATAAGAAAATTAAAAGCAAATAAAAAAAAACATAGTCATATAATTTTATCTAATAAAATACTGACACGTGTCTAAAAGTTTTAAAAAGAAAATAAATATTTAAAAAGAAAAAGGAAAAGTCGTTGGCTTTCTTAGAGGCCAGCATGTAGCTGACAGGGGCCAAGCTACCGTTTTGGCGTGGCCTCGATCTTGCCATGGCCAAATCGAGGCCACACCAAAGCAGGGACCTGGTGCGACCTTAATTTGGATAGGTTGGGCCAAATCATGGCCATCGACCCTGGCCTCTATTGATTGTGTCCTTAAATTGAACAAAGATATTATTTAGTGTCTTTAAATTAAACAAATTAATACTTGTATCAGTTTTCGAGTATTTCATCAAAAAGTTGTCGCTAAATTGATAATATTTCTTTTTTTTTTCTTTTTTCTTTTTTTAATGAAACTTAGCATCCATGCAAGTGAGATTTACGAATGAATTTATATACTGTTAAGCAAGCAATAGACACGTTTAAAATAAATTTAGAAAATTGTTTACTATTGGGCATGATATCCATCAGACTTCTAAAATATGTGAAGTATTAAGCAAGCAATAGATAAGTTTAAAATAAATAATTAAAGTAAGATCATTATCTTAATAATCAAGAAATATTTATTAATTCAGAAGCGATTCATAAGTTCTTTAAGAAATTAATTTATCATTAAATTAAATTAAAGCAAGAAAATGGATATCAAGGAATAGAATGATCTATATTGGGAATAAGCAAGTTTGATATGCTATTTGAAAATACAAAGAAAATCACAATAGATAGCTGTACCAGTAGTGTACAGCTATCTTTTGATATTTTAAAAAGAGGGTTTTTGATCTTTTTGTTGGAGTCGAATTAATATTAAACACATGGGTTAGCAAGTATAAAAAAATCTTATAAAGTATTTTTTTTTTTTTTTTTATGTTTTTACAGGATTTTAATAATTTTAAGGGAGGTATGTAATAATATTTTCTGATAATTATGGATGCATTTAATAATAATTAAATCTTAAAGAGTGTTTAAATATCCAATCCCAATCTCCTAAAAATGCATCCAAACATGGGATTGGACTATCACCCGTAGTCCCACACAACCTCATAGAGTGAGTGAAATAAACCCCTTTACACAAACGTGTTTCGTGAAAATGTTAAAATTCTTTTAGGCGGAACGACTTACACCTATCCAAGATTTAAAAAAATAACAGATTGGTACTTAAAAGGTTTCAAAAAGATAAATAGGTACATTTTGATGGGAAAAAGACTAGAATGCCCTTTGAGAAATATTAGTTTATTTTTTTAATTATTTTTAGACCCCTTAAGTTTATTAATTCCACAAATACCCCTAGAAAAAAGTTTAAAAATTAATAAAAACACCCCCACCCACCCATACTTGTCAGATTCTCGCGGCCACCACC
Organism: Pistacia vera; assembly: GCF_008641045.1. Taxonomy (NCBI): domain Eukaryota; kingdom Viridiplantae; phylum Streptophyta; class Magnoliopsida; order Sapindales; family Anacardiaceae; genus Pistacia; species Pistacia vera. The sequence goes on along the minus strand of NW_022196738.1, from coordinate 19,131 downwards.
GGTGGTAGCTGGAATCTGTCACAACAGTCTGCCCCACCACCGAAAATGGCCGATAGTTCACCGGCTGAAAAAGGCCAGATTTGAAGTGAGAAGGCCAGATCTGGCCTTTTCCGTCCAGATCCACTGTAGATCTGGTCGGAAAAGGCCAGATCGGTGAATTACTTGCCATTTATGGTGGTGGCCACTGGAATCTGGCAAGTATGGGTGAGTGGGGGTGTTTTTGTTAATTTTTAAACTTTTTTCTAGGGGTATTTGATGGAATTAATAAACTTAAGGGGACTAAAAGTAATTAAAAAAATAGACTAATATTTCTCAAAGGGCATTCTAGTCTTTTCCCTACTGAAAGGTACCTGTTTATCTTTTTGAAACCTTTTGGGTAGCAATATGTCGTTTCTCCAAACCTTGGGTAGGTGTAAGTCGTTTCCCCAATTCTTTTATTATATATTCAAATTAGAATTTAAAATGCGTGTATCACAATGCCAATTACTCAAATCTTTGATTTGCAGATTTTTTAATAATCCCAAGGAGGGTAAATAAAATAAATATATGCGTGTGATTATAAAAAATTATATATGCTTGATTAAGTAAAATTTATATGTTTATGTGTTTTTTAAGAAATTAATTTAAAATTAAAAGCAAGAAAATCGATATACAAGATTGGTCAAGGTTAAAAATTAGGTTGATATTACTACAATCAGTTTGATATTGCTGTAACTTCTTGAATAATTGTAATCAATTGATGTTATTACGACCAATTTGATATTATTGTGACTTCTAAGCAATCACAATTAGTTGTGCTCATAAACGAGGAATAAGCATTAATGGATCGATTTTAATTGCTCGATATCCATTACCAAATGGTCTTAAGAATTAATTTTACTCTTCGTTTTAACTCTTATACCATAAAATTCCCTATATTTTTCTAATTTACTATTTTAGCCTATCAAAATTTACCGAAACCCTTTGAATTTACGTTCTAGTACCTGATATGTATAACTTATGGAAAGATTGCATTTATGTAGAGATCAACCTTATACCATAATCGGAAGCATTTGCCTACTTCCATTAGAGATGGCAATGGGCCCGACATTTTCGGGTACCCGGCCTGGCCCGGCCCGAAAGGGGCGGGCTTTACCCGAGGTTGGCGGGCTTGGGCTTGGGCCTGGGCTTGATTTTAAGGCCCGACCTCAGGTACGGGCCGGGCATGGGTATATCTTTAGGCCCGGCCCGAAAATTTTAGTATTAATTTTACTAATTTACCCTTATACTATATATTTAATTACAATATTATCTTATATATATATCCATTTTTCCCAAACCCTAACCTCAATTTTCATCCCATATTAAAGGTTTAACATGTTAAAATTGCCTTTAAATGAGTTAGATGGGTTTAGTTCAACTTATTAAAGTGGATTTCACCATAACATATTATGCACAGCTGAAAAGTTAGTATAATCAATTATTATGGAGTTTTAATTGCTCACTTATTGCTTAAATTATTTGTGGAAATAGCTTCAATTAATATTTAAAAACCATTTCTAAAATTAAAAATATAAAAAAATTTGAAATTTATTAATATTTAAAAATAAACATTATTAAAAAAGGCGGGCTTGGGCCGGGCCTGCGGTTATAAAAAACCCGTCGGGCCGGGCTTGGGCTTTGCCTATCATACCCGTAGCGGGCTCGGGCCTGTGTCATGAGGCCGGGCTTGGGTCTGGGCCAAGGGGTACCCGGTCCCAGCCCGGCCCATTGCCATCACTAACTTCCATAACCCCTTTTTGTCAATTACTTAACCCTATTGTAATTTATTTTAAATGTTATATCATGAACCACATAATGTCACCAACCTATTGTTGTTACAGAATTCTATACCAACCAGCGTGATCTGATCGACCTTGTTAGGATCGCAACCGATATGTACGTGATTAGTGAAAATTAGTGATGAATATGAATGAAATGAACTAAGAACAAAAAGATTTTTAAAGTGGTTCGGCTAGGTTAACAGCCTACATCCACTGTGTTTTTGTATTTGTTGTGAGAGCTTACAATGCGATTCTTATCTGAAATTCGTAACCCTCTCTTTATTGTCTGAGAGGGTTTATATACAAGATTGATACAAAGGAAAAAACGAAATTTAGGAGATTACAACCGATTCGAATCATAATTTCAATATCCTCGTGATTGGGCGATGTGATTGCGCAGTGATCACCATTGATCCATTTTTTCTTGCAATATCTGGGATCTGAAGTAATCTAGGGATTGGTTGAATGACTCCTTGAATTGTTCGTGACAAGCTTATGCTGGGTTGATCAATCATAGTTGTCGAACTCATTTTGGATTGAACTATATCCTCGAGTTAGCCTGAGCTTGGCAGAAAAATCACACACAACATTTACCCCCTAGTGTTCGATGCTTGTTTCAGGCTTCGAAGACTACTGCTCGATCTAATGCTAAGCTTGGCTTCAACAATGAGTCTCCGAGTGCGTGTCTGACTGGGCCCCCGTGATTGACCTTTTGCTTGGCCGACATACCTCACACTTGGATCTTTATTCCCCATGGTACTTGTCAAAACTCAAGATATGAACAATCAGGGTATACAAGTAATTTCTGCGTGGTCATGCCGCATTAAATGCGGCAGTCTCTATTAGTTACGTTTCGTTGCGTATGGGTGAAGTCAGCTATTCATGCGCGAAGTTGAGGCGACATGCAGTGACGATCATCATTATAGCAATCTGACGGTTCGTTGCTCTTTGTAGATGGTCGACATGTGGCCACGACTATAGGCTGAGATTGCTCGATTAATGAAGGGTCAGGATCGATTGTAAGTCAACGACCATGATTAAACCCCGCCCCTTTGTCTCCCATGCAAACCACTATAAAAGGTAGCGAAAAACCTCAGAATAGTCACTCTGAAAGTTATTCTGACTCTGGTTCTCCTTTTCCGTTGTTCTTACGTCATCCCTGTAGTTTTTCTCCGAGTCCCAACACTTTTCTTATTCTGGTAAGGCTTTTTTCCTTATTTTCTTCTTCTTCTTCTTTATTTTTTTATTTATTATTATTTTTTTATTTTTTTGCGTCAAAGGGTGGCTACTGTAGTGGCCACATTGGATGTTTTAAGGTTTTAGTAGGGTTTTTGATTGCGTCTTCGAAGGTCTTAGGTTTTAAAAGGGTTTAACGTGGTGGTCGCAGGTATCTCGGGTAGGTCGCGTCTCTTCGTTGTATTGCACGGGCTATCTCGGGTGCCTGAAATAGAAGCGAGTGTGGAATGGTCGTTGATTTGTTCGAGCTCTGACACATGTTCGCTTATTTTTTCAGGTACACAGAAACAAGCTACAACCATGTCTTCCTCCAGTAGTCACACTATAGACTGAATGTTTGATTCGCCGATAGGCTTGGCAACCCTTAGGGATGTGTCCCCCGAGGTTTTTGAAGAATTCGTCGCTCAAAGCTCGTAGCCCGACGCTACGGGCTTATCCAATCATGCTTTGATTCAGCTAACCCAATCCCCACTGTCTCTATCCCATAGGCTACGAAGAGAACTACAATCCTCGATCACTCTTGGGGATCTTGAATGCATAAGAGTAGTCTACGGCCCGCAACTTAACTTAATGGTTCTGGGGAGATATTCTTAGAATGACCCCCCACATGGATGGGTAGGAACCTCTGAGACTCTCCTTAGGTGTGGGATATCCATTCCCCCACACTACTTCATTGATAACGTGTTGAGGCAATTTGACATTATTCCTCTTCAACTGACGGCCAATTCTTACATTATCATTATCGCGATGTACATCGCGTACATGATCGCTGACTTGGGCGAGTCATCCATTGAAGAGCTCGTCCACTTGTACACGCTCAAAAAAGGGCAAGACCATACGTACTATCTTTCCAAAGTGAGAAGAGAGTACGTTTCAATGGACTGGTCGACATCCCGAAGAAAGTTTCACACTGGGATTCTCACTTCTTTTTCTACGAAGCACGGGAGACCGATGTCTTCATTGCAGAAGTGAGTAAAGCTCGGGCTTCCCGTGTACGCAAGGATTTTTCTCGAGCTGGACATTCTAATTGATCGCACTATCTTTTTTTTTGCAGTTAACGTCGAGCAGAGTTATCTTCCAGCTACGAGCTTACAGAGGCTGCAGCGTTTTAGCGATTTTTCAGACAATCTGCGCAACGTTAATGAGCTTCTTACGCTTCCTCACCTGAAAGCGTACGGCTTTTGTTGGGACGAGGCCAATTTTCTAGCGCTTTTAGAGAAAGGTTAAATTGCTACTTACTCGCCTTGCTTTCCCGCGTAAATAGATTGCTAACTCGTTTGCCTTTTTTCTTGAAGAAATGTGGGTTGAAAAGCCAAAAAAGAAGAAAACGGCTACCTCTACAGCCATCACGAAGGCTCTGGCTACTTTAGGGACGAAGCAGCCTACAGACATTACCGACTCGAAGCGTGCTGGTGGCGAGCTTGGAGGAGGCCCAAGCACGAAGAAGCCTGCGACTGCCACTAAGACAGTTGGCGGGAAAAGCGTTACAGAGCCTCGAAAGGGGCCAGCGAAGAACGCATCTAAGCCATTTGGAGGCTCGGGAAAAAATAAAGCACCTGAGTAGCAAATTGGCTCGGGCAAAAAGGTCACGACACAAGCCAGCGGCCTTCGAAAAGAAGCGGTTAAAGGCTTAGCCAAGAAGAAATCCGCTCCTGTTGGCGAGGCAAGTGCTTCAAGAGGGAGTAAACCTAGCTCATCCCAGCCTGGGGGCGTAAAAAGGAAAGAGAAAGATGGGGTTGCTCTTGCTTTTGGCATAGTGAGCCCCCAGCTGGAGGCCCGCACGACAGGCTATTAGCTCAGTGGTAAAGCGCACCCCTAATAATTGCGTCGTTGTGCCTGGGCTGTGAGGGCTCTTAGACGCCCTATTTTCCATAAGGCAATGAGTTGATAAGGTCGATGCCCCAGATTACGAATGGCCATGGGCTTGTTAGAGTGGTCAATTTTTACGGTAGAACCCATGGAATATCTACAAATCTCTAGCATTTGTCAAATCTGCAGACATAATCTGCTACATCATCATAAATTGTTGGCCAGTAATATGATAATATCTCTGGCGGAGCACCTTGGAAGCTAGAGATTTGCCTTTTGCGTGGTTCTCGCAAATTCCTTCGTATATTTCTTTCAGAACATAATTTACATCCTCGTGTTCAATATATCTTAGCCATAATACATTGAATTCACGTTTATACAGTCTATCGTTGATGAGCATGTACCAAGTTGCCTTCGTGCTAAGTGCTCTAGCTTCGGTTCTGTCCTCTGGTAGCGTCTCATCCTTCAAGTAGGTGGTGATTGCATTTATCCAGTTGTATATTTGACTTGTGGAGTGGAGATGCTTGGTTTTGGGAGGAATTTAACTAGGATTGAATCGGCCTTCTCATTATTCATTGTTAGCCAGGCAAGCCAATGCATCTGCCTATGAGTTTTTCTCCCTTGGGATTTGGTGAATGGTAAAGGATTTAAACTGTTCGAACTCGGTCTCTACTTGCTGGAGGTAGAATGTCATCCTATCTTCTTTTGCTTGGTATTCTCCGGTAACTTGATGGACCACGAGCTGTGAGTCACTATAGATCTTGATGGACTCTGCCCCATTTCCCTAGCAAGTCGGATACCTACGAGCAATGTCTCATACTCAGCTTCATTATTGGAGGCGTTGAACCCGAACCTTACTGCAGCTTTGATTAGGTCTCCCTCTGGACTTTCGAGCAAGAGGCCCGTTCCTGCACCATTTTCTATCTAGGATTCATCTACGTACAGAGTCCACAGCCACAAGTCATCAATCTTTTGTTTCTATTGCGCGATCTCTCCTGAGGTATCTACCTTTGGCAAGCTTGCTCTAATTGATAGGAAAGCTCAGATATAAAATCCGCCACGGCTTGGCCTTTGATCAATGTCCTTGGGATATACTTGATATCGTGCTAACTTATCTTCATCATCCACTGGATTAGTCTACCCAATGCCTCGGGTTTCTACATTATCTTCTTCAAGGGGAAGTTTGTCAGCACATGGATAGAGTGTACCTGAAAATAGGGTCACAACTTTCTGGCGACAACAACAAGGGCGTAGGCGAGCTTCTCCATCTCCGGGTACCTTGTCTCCGTGTGGAGTAGTCTCTTGCTCATATAATACACTGGCTATTGTACTTCTTCCTCTTCGCGTATCAACGTCGAGCTAACAATGGATTTTGATACCAACAAGTACAGTAGTAGAGGCTCGTCCTAGATGGGTTTTGACAGTAGAGGAGGCTATACGAGGTGTTTCTTCAGCTCCTGGAAGGCTCTTTCACACTCCTCTGTCCATTTGAAACCTTCTTCCCCTTTAGGGTCTCAAAAAATGGTAAACATCTATTAGTGGCTTGGGAAACGAACCGACTGAGCACGACCACACGTCCAGTCAAGCTTTGTACTTTCTTTATACCAGTCGGGCCTTTCATGTAAAGCAGAGCTTGAATCTTCTTTGGGTTAGTTTCTATACCTCGTTGGTTCACGAGGAAGCCTATGAATTTTTTGGAGCTTACCCCAAAGCACATTTCAGTGGATTGAGCTTCATTTGATACTTTATGAGGATTTCGAACATTTCCCCCAAGTGCTCAATGTGAATTTCGGCGACCTTTGACTTAACGAGCATGTCGTCGATGTATACTTCCATGGATCAGCCAATTTGGTTGGCGAACATTTTGTTCACCAAGCATTGGTAGGTCACTTCAGCATTCTTGATGCCAAACAGCATAACCCTGTAACAATAGATTCCATAGTCAGTAATAAAAGAAGTATGTTCTTCATCAGGCTGGTACATCGGCATCTGGTTATATCTCGAGTATGCATCCGTAAAGCTAAGTAGTTTCTTTTTTGCTATCGCATCTACTAGTTGGTCGATCCGTGGTAGCGAAAAACTATCTTTTGTATAGGCATTATTCAAATTCGTGAAGTCAATGCAAGTCCGCCACTTGTCATTCGACTTCTTGACTAGGACTAGATTAGCAAGCCAGTCGGGGTACTTGACTTCCCTGATGAAGTTGATTTCCAAGAGTTTGTCGACTTCATCCTTGAGTGCTTGAGAGTGCTTTGCATTCATGACCATTTTTTTCTACCTTATGGGCCGAGCCTATGGGTCGAGGTTCAACTTGTGGCACATCACCTCGGGACTAATCCCAACCACATCTACATGCACCCACGTGAATACGTGAGGTTCCTCTTTAGGAACCCAACCAGATTATCGACCATTTCTTTAGTCAAGCTGCTGTCGATTTTCAGCATACGAGTTGGATCTTACTTGCTAACACTTATTTCTAGCAGCTCTTCGGTCGGTCCTGCTGCGGGCTCTTCTTTGTGAATGTGAGGATCTATAGTGTCCTCTAGCGGCCTGGGTTCGACTTGGATTCAGAGATGATCATTGTCTTTGGGTGCGGCCATTTTTGTGTAGCGTTTATAGCCTGATTATAGCATTCTTGAGATTCCTTGGTGCAGTTTTTGATCGTCGCGACTCTCCCGGAAGTCGAAAATCTCATCGCTTGACAGCACACCGATGTGACTACGCTTAAATCATCTAGGATTGGCCTTCCAAGAATGACGTTGTACGTGGTTGAGCAGTCCGCCACTAAGAATTCGACCATCACTGTTTTAACCTTTGGTTTTGTCCTCAGAGTTACAAGAAGGTCGATAGTACCTTTAGGAACCAAGTTGTCCCTAGTGAACCCATAAAGCGGCGAGGGGCACGCTCGCAGGTTCCTTTCTATGAATCCCATTCCTCGGAATGCTCCCAAGAATATGATGTTTGTTGCGCTCCCATTATCAACCATAACCCTTAACACTCTTGCATTGTCGATCCTGGCCGCGATTACAATCGCGTCATGATTATGACGTAGGGATGTTTCGCACTCATCAACTGTGAACCGAGTCCGTCCTCACTTTCCTGTTTGGGTCGTTTGGGTGACTTTCTCTCGCAACTCATTATTTGGGGGACCGAGTCCGTCCTCGCTTCCCGAGCATACTGCTAGCAAGCCTATCTCGAGCTCCCTACTATGTCAGGCCCGCTGTAGCTCATTTTTATGAAGACTTCATTGGGATTTGGTTGAGCATGTTGAGCTGGAACCTGAACTTGTCCTAAGGCCTGACTTCTTTGCTCACCAAGGTTTTCGCAAGCCGGTTCTGCCTTAACAAATTCTTTCAGGTGACCTCTTCTTATTAGGTCTTCGATGACGTCTTCTAGAGCTCGACAATCATTCGTGTTGTGCTCGACATCTCTGTGGTACCGGCATTGGTCTTTTCTGCCTAGAGCTCCCCTCATCCTTTCTAGAGTGAGCAATCTCTTCCCCTCTCAGGACACTTCATAGATGTGGGCGATGTCTTGAGTGAGAAAGGTGTATTCTGCATACTGTGGGAAAGGTTGCCTGTCATTGCGGTTATCTATCCTTTGTTTCTTCTGGGACATGTTTCGATCCCTGTCGTTGCGATCTTGACCCTCACACTTATCTGAGGAGTGATCTTGTCTCCTGTCCAAGACCCCTCACGTTGAGCTTCTAGGTAGCGCTGCCAGCGAGCTCTCCACTCGCTGGTATTTCGCGGCCATCTGGTAGAATTTGGCTAGACTCACATGATCTTCACTTTGGAGCTCTTTCCACAGCTCTGTGTTAGGTCTGATCTCTGCAATTAGCAAAGTTCGAATGGATTCTTTGAGGGCGTCAGCGACTTTTGCTTGCTTGTTCTGAAACCTTATTAAATACTAGGTCAATGATTCATCTCGCTCTTGGCGAATGTTGCTCAAGTAGCTAAGCGGCATCGCGAACTGCCTCTTCGCCTGAAATTATTGTAAGTACAGCGAGGAGAATTGTTGCTAGGAGTTGATGGAGTTCGCCTTGAGCCTTTTGTATCACCTCTTGGCATCTTTGATTAATGTGACTGCAAAGCACCAACATTTCGCTAAGTCACTAACCTGGTGTAACTCCATTAGGTCATTGAAGTTGTCGAGGTGGTCTCTGGGATTCTTTCTCCTGTTAAACTTGCTTTCGGGCACTCTGAACCCTTGTGGGAGCGGGGCCTGACGAACTTCCTCCGTAAAGGAAAAACTTATTAATTCCTCCGCCAGGTTGTTCTAGCGAGCTTTTAGATCATCAAGCATCTACTGCATGTGATCTAAGTCTTCATTTTGGTTGCCCTGGCTGGCTCTGTTAAGTCTCACCTCAAGCAAATGAGTCCGCAAGTTTGTTGCTTGCGAAGCTCCTCTGGCATGTGTATTGATGCGCGAGGTCGAGTCATGATGGCTGGGTTGATATGTGCTATCATGCTCGTTAGTGCGTTGCTCGCTACGTCGGTCATAACTGGAACGTCGGTCATTGCTAGATTGACGCACAAGACCCACTTTGCGAGCATGAGAAGATCGATCTTGTCTTGGGCGTGGGTTAAAACCGACACGCTGATGTTGGGGATATCGTCCAGCTTCTCCGTGGTATTCGTCCCCTTCACTTTCCTTAACGGCTGTTTCCTCGGCCGCCTCCCAGGGTTTGTTTTCCCGCGAGACTCATGCTTGTGTGTGGAGTACTGCTTGCGAGGTTGGAGGTGTTGATCGGCCCTTGGCGGTGAAGAAATAGACTGTCCACCTGCAGAATTCATACCTGTTGGGATTGCGTTGGCGAAATGCGGCTGGTCGTGGTTTTGGGCAAGGGGTTGTTGGTTCCTCAGCTCAGCCACGTTTTGTTGCACCGCCTGTGCAACCATTGTCCTAATCATCTCCATTAGCTGGTTGTTCTAAGGGGTTGACGTCCCTGCCCCTTGGTTGTTTGCGGTGTGCTAAGTTGGTGACACAGGTGGTCGACGTCCAACGTTCTCTTGTTGCACCTTTTGGTGGGTTGTTTCCACGTTCTCATGATTTCCGGTGGTAGTTTTCGATCTGGTGTACACCACTGTGGCCTTGGAACATGTAAATTGCGGTGAACGTTTGCCAAAATATTTGAAATATTGGCGGAGGTCCTCCTTCTAGTGCCAAAATGTTGATACAAAATTATGTACCAACCAGTGTGATCCGATCGACCTTGTCGAGATAGGAACTGATGTTTGCATGATTAGTGAAAATCAACAATGAATATGAATGAAATGAACTAAGAACAAAGAGATTTTTAAAGTGGTTCGGCCGGGTTAACAGCCTATATCCACTGTGTATTTGTATTTGTTGTGAGAGCTTACAATGCGATTTTTATCTAAAATTCGTAAACCCCCTCCTCATTGTCTGAGAGAGTTTATATACAAGATTGATACAAAGGAAAAAACGAAATTTAGGGGATTACAACTTATTTGAATCATAATTCCGATATCCTCACGATCGGGCGCTGTGATTATGCAGTGATCACCATTGATCCAGTCTTTCCCGCAATATCTGGGATTTGAAGTAATCTGGGGATTGATTGAATGACTCATTGAATTGTTCGCGACTAGCTTATGCTGAGTCGAGCTATAGCTCGACAAGCTTATGCTTGGTCGATCAATCATAGTTGTCGAGCTCATTCTGGATCGAGCTATATCTTCGAGTTGGCCCGAGCTTGGCGGAAAAATCACACACAACACCTATAAAACTTAGAATTGAAATTTCATGTAGAGGTTTATTTTATATACCTTTTGTGAGATTGTTTAATATGAAGCATACCCAAAATTTTCCGAAACCATTAATCCTCGTTGATTTTTAAACACCCTTTAATTATTAAAAATTCTCCCTTGTCATAGGGTTTTCAATAATTATAAGGGGATTTTTAATAGTTTCCGAAATTTTGAAGTACATAATAATATCTAAAAAAAATTTGAAAAAAATAGAATTTATAATAAAGTTGAGAAATGAGATCATAATTAAAGTTTAGTCCCTAACAAAATATATATTGTTGTCCTTTAAATTGTTAGTAAAAAGAACACTTTTAAAATCAGTAAATTATTTAGTTATATAACTTTAAGAATTCTTTATAATAATGATACTGTAATTACGAGAAAACAAGTTTTATTAATTATAAAAAATGATAAAGGTAAAAATTTGAAAATGAAAGAAAAGGTCTTCTGTTTATTTTAATATTGAGAAAGTGCTTATAGTAAATGACGAAGTCCCTACCAAACCAATGACCATCCACCAACTAAACAGAGTGTAAGATGGATACATCTTCTCACATTCGTCAATACCAACACCATTGCAGGCTTCAAGAAGTCGAAAGAAATTTGGTTTTAGTTTCTGGTTACATGCTTCTGGAAATGCCAAAACACTTCTTTGTTAAAATCATCTATCACATGTTTTTTCTAAAAACAATTTTTAGTTATTTTTTTATTTCTGAAAACTCTTCATACAATCAAAAGAAGCAAAAGTAGTTGTAATTTGAAAGAGTTTTGAACTCTGTCAATGATTTTTCAGAATAGATTCGTGATTTGTGTGTGTTGAGCAGGAAAATACAAAGAGTCGTAAATGTGTTATGAAAAAATGGAGACTTCCCACAAAGTTAAAACTTCATACACAAGATATTTTGGGAGGGAACTTTGGTTACTTTTTCATCAGACATCTTTTTTTTTTTTTTTTTTTTTTTGGGTAATCGGGTTGTTCGATTTAATTTGTGCGTACCTCAACTAATTTTCGAGGTCCTTTGAATACTTTACAAATCTAAAGAATTAGGTAAACCACAATAACCCTAAAGTTTGAATCCAAAAGCTCAACAAATAGAATAAATCTCTTTGATTGTCAGATCAACCCATTGGGTTATTTTCATTTGACATTTTGTTTCTTATCTCACCTGCTTTTTTTCATGGATTTCTCACATTTTCCTTGGGCTTTTATTTGAATTGGACCTTTTCCTATTGGGAATGGGCTCCACATCCACTTCCTCTAACATTAGAACTCTTTTTCTTTAATTATATTCGTATGTTGCTTGAAGATTTTTTTTTCCTTTTAGGTTAAATGCTATCAAAATATGACTCTTGAATATATATATATATATATATATATATATTTTTTTTTTTTTCCAGTTACATGTAACAGTTTTTATACTTCATGCATTGCATGTAGAAGATTATTTAGGTTCATTATTAAGAAACAAGTTATTTCAAAACCATTATACAATTAAAAAAAATATTTTAAATGTAAATATTCTAGCTAAACCTCTCATTGCAAATAGTTATTGGTATGAAAAATAGAGAAGATATGAAACTCATAAATCATTAAATATCTTTTACGAAAAACAAAAATCAAGGTCCAGGAGCTCAGTTGGGCCTATTAAATTATCTTTTGAGCCCAATAAGCCCATAAAACCTTGTAGCATTTGATTGGCACACGTGCCTGGCGATCGAACCTTTAAATTCAAAATGTCAGACGCCTCTCTCTTCTGGTGCGCGCACAGAACGGGAAAAGTAACAGAAAAATAATAATAAAAACAAAACGAAAACATATCCGTTACTTCTCTTCAATGCCCGCTCTCTCTCTCTCTCTCTCTCTCTGTCAATCACTTTCAACTCAAAAACCTCAGAGAACAGTGCAGTAATTTTCATCTTCACCTTCACTCAACTTCTCATGTGAAAGACGGAATTGGTGTCCTTACACCTTCCTTTCACTGACTTCTTGATTTCAGGGCGGCCGGTTTTCAAGAACTCACGCGCCTCGTCTCTCTTTTTGAATCTTTTAACACTTCGATTTGACTGTAAGTGATGCATTTTCGTTGTTTATTTACTGTCTTTTTTCAGGTGATTTTTGCTGGATTGTTCAAAAATACAAAGGAAAAGAGAGAGAGAGAGAGAGAGAGAGAGAAATGTACTTCTTGCAAGTTGAAGAAGTTTCTGTGATTTTAGTTTAGTTAAATATTTATCTCTTTCATTTTTAATTTTTCTGTTTCTTTAGGCGAAATTTGTTGAATGTGCAAGAATTGATCTAGTTCTCCGTTTATAAGTTTCTTGATGCATTTTTTTTTCTTTTTTTTTCTTTTTTTTTAAAGGACTTAATAATGCTGACATAGTATAATTTATGATGTTTTGTGTCTACTCTAGCTTAATTTGTTATTTATAAGAAAGGAAAGACAAAAATAGAATATATTAAATTCATTTTGATTTTATATTGATAATCTTAGAGTATATTTTTTATGAAGGATTTAATGATGCTTATTAAGCATAAAGCACGGCCATAATTTATCTCCTGTAATTATAAACTTTTTATTAGATTTGCTCTAATCAAATCCTTTTTTATACTACAATGCAAGCGAACTGCTAAAATTTGAATGAAAAAACCAAATTCTTTTAGCCATAATAAGGGATGGTTTCCTTGGTAATGACAAAATTGTTAGTCATGGTTTTCAATCTGAGTTCTAATTACCAATAACATATACCATTTTGATTTTGGACTTCAGGGGATACTTAGGGATAAACATGGTTGGGACACCAGCCACACCTTTATGTAAGATACAAAGGACCCCTTCATGTACTCCAGGTGGTCCAAAAGTTAGCGAGGAGAAGATATTAGTTACTGTTCGTATGAGGCCATTGAACCGGAAAGAACAAGCCATGTATGATCTCATCGCTTGGGATTGCATAGACGACCAGAAGATTGTTTTCAAGAATCCAAACCATGAACGGCCCACGATCCCCTACACCTTTGGTATGTTTCCCCTGTGTTTAACTAGTCCCACCTTCAGTGTCAATGACTATTAACTAGAGGAGGTTTAAAGAATAACATTTGGTTTGATGTAACTGAATAGATTTAGGAGAGTGGAATCTGGAGTGTGCTTTTAGAGAATACTGGTTTTGATTTCTAGTTTCTTGTGCAATTTAATTAGTTAGTTGAATTTTTAGTTTACTGTTATGTATACGTGACAGATAAAGTTTTTGAGCCTGCCTGTTCAACTCAAAAGGTTTATGAAGAAGGAGCTAAGGATGTTGCCTTATCTGCTCTAACGGGAATTAATGGTAACTATGCATAATTATTTACTGTTCTGATAATTATGCACCTTGTAATGATTTCTTTTTAAGATTTTTTATATTATTTTGGGAAAAAATTAAAAGTTTTTTTTCTGTTATGAATACAATTTGCAGCAACAATCTTTGCATATGGCCAGACTGGTAGTGGTAAGACATTCACCATGAGAGGAATATCCGAAAATGCAATTAAGGACATCTATGAACACATAAAAAATGTAAGTATATTTCACATCATTTTAGGTTATTGTAGTCAGATTTGCAAGATGCTGTACAAGTTGAATTACATGATATCATGTTAAGTTAAGATACTGGAGAAATTTCCATGCATGGACAGCTAAATTTTCACCATATTACCTGATATATATTAGGTGAACTTCTTCATAATTCAAATCTTAGCATAGAACAATGGCTTGAGATCAAATAGTTTGGATTAAGTAAAATTTTAGCTGAGTCTATACTTGCTCTTGTTGTGTATTACTCTTACAGAATCAGGAGAGGGATTTTGTTTTGAAAATTTCTGCTTTGGAGATCTACAATGAGACTGTAGTAGACCTTTTGAATCATGAGTCTAGTTCCTTGCGGCTTTTGGATGATCCTGAGGTACATAAGGGTATTTTTTTTCTCAACTGACCAGTAATTTCCTAGTGGTTCTTTTACATTTCAATATTAACTCTTGTTCTTAATATTGTTTCCATATGCAGAAAGGGACCATTGTGGAAAAGCTAGTTGAAGAAGTTGTTCAAGACAGCCAACATTTAAGGCACTTAATTGGCATTTGTGAAGGTATTGAAAGAATCATGTCTTCATAATAGCTTTCTTGCTAATAAAGAGGATTATAGAATGTAGGCTGTTGATTTTTATGCTTTTCTTTTTCCTAATAGAAAGAAATTCTAAAGAAGTATAGCATTCAGTTGAGTGAGCTTGGTTAGCTATTGAATGTCCAATGCTGTCATGTGAGCTGTAATTTTTTCTTTCAAGTATTTATGGTGATGCTATGTTTTATGTCTACTCCAATTGTTGATAAAATTAAACTCATTTTGGTTTAATTACATAACTCTACAATCAACTTCACTGTTTTGACTAGTGTAACCTGCAAATCGAAAATGTTTTCCTTTGCAGCTCAAAGGCAAGTGGGAGAAACTGCTTTAAATGATAATAGCTCAAGATCACATCAGATAATCAGACTGGTAAGCTTAATATGTTTAGATAAAATTTTCTTAATTTTTCTCACATGGTGCATAAACTTCATTCAGCATTTTAGTATGGCTGCTTTAGTGTTTGCAATAAGCTGTAACAGCATCTATCATTTGCAAGACA
Organism: Pistacia vera; assembly: GCF_008641045.1. Taxonomy (NCBI): domain Eukaryota; kingdom Viridiplantae; phylum Streptophyta; class Magnoliopsida; order Sapindales; family Anacardiaceae; genus Pistacia; species Pistacia vera. The sequence continues at coordinate 3,860 of NW_022196738.1, read as the reverse complement.
TAATTTTCATTCAGCTTTTTAATTATGGCTGCTTTAGGTCTGAGCTAGTTTCTATCATTTGGTCTTATTAAACATTTAATCAGGGGTAAGAACGAGGAATTTTCAATTTGTTGGTAATCTGTAGACCTTAATGCCTCTTTGGAACCATCTTTTAATGGTCAATTGGCGGGGACCAACCATGTTTACATACTTCTTGGTTCATTTAGACCTCCTCTTTCTTTGAAATTTTCACTAAATCAATTTGATTAATCAAATTATTGCTGAAATCACAGCTAATAAGATTTCTGTTGAGTTAGTAATTTTCTTTCGCTAACTCTTTATGTCAATGCAAGCATGAACTAGTTCTTTCGTTTCCTTCATTTTACAGTTTACTGGCAATCATCGTGGAGGTGGAGTTCTTTTTAATTGTAATCACATGTTACTTTTCTGGTTTGGCCATGTATTACATTTTTGGTTTATATGCAAGCATAGTGCTAACACGTTCTATTGATGGATCACGCCTATTTCAGACCATCGAGAGCAGTCTTCGGGAAAATTCAGGCCGTGTAAAGTCATTCCTAGCAAGTTTGGTATGTCTCATCTTATATAAGATTCTTGTGTCAGCAAGAGTTTAGTTATGTTGGTTGAAGCGCTATAAAATTTACAGAATCTTGTGGACCTTGCGGGAAGTGAACGTGCCTCTCAAACAAATGCGGATGGAATAAGACTTAAGGAAGGCAGTCACATTAACCGTAGTTTGTTGACACTTACAACAGTTATCAGAAAGCTGAGGTGAGCTAGAGCAAAAGGATGATAGTGAAACTCCTTGTTTTGGTTGCATTAGGGGCTTGAAGCTCCCCTAGGATGCCATTCAGTCATATATACTGTCTGCATGGCTTGTGTCCTAGTATTGTGTTGTCTACTTTTTTTATTTTGCAAGAGCCATAAAATTTGAAAGTTCAGTTTGCCAAAGAGCAGAAGATCTAGTAAAAACTTGAATTGTCACATAATATTTATTTAAGTTTTCTTGCAGTGGTCTGGTGAGTTCTTTAATGGCTGGTTTGTTGCAAAGATCTTCTGTGAACTTGATATTGGATTATCTAAATGAACAAAAATATTGAATGATATAGGATCTGCCTACTAGTGTGTTTGTGATGATCAAATGGAATGTTGAAATATTATCAATCTGGATTATGCTATAAAGAAATTTAGTCAAATTTTGATTATGAGATATGGAGCAAATTTCACGTGTGCATAGGGGTTGGAAAATGATGTTTGTAATTTTCTGTACTGTTGTTTCATTCTGATATAGATTCTGTATATTGTACTTTACCTTAGCCATGACAAGTTGACAACCAGCATATAGCCAATGCCTTAGGTTGACGGTATTTTGGTCCAAATTTTACTGTCTAGGATTCATTGTCTTGTTTGTTTTTTCTGTTTGCAGTGGTGGAAAAAGGAGCAGTCACATACCTTATAGAGATTCAAAACTTACTCGAATATTGCAGCATTCACTTGGTGGAAATGCTCGAACAGCAATTATATGTACTATCAGTCCCTCTTTGAGTCATGTGGAGCAAACAAGGAATACACTCTCATTTGCAAGTAGTGCAAAGGAAGTTACCAACAATGCCAAAGTGAACATGGTATAGTACTTCAATCCATCACAAGTTAGTTTTATTTTATTTTAATGATTTGGAAATATTTTACTATTTTGCACTTTTATGTATGGGACTAATGGTGAGCCCTCTGTATTCTCATTTAAAATATACTTGGTGTTTCCCATTAACCTTTTAACTTTTAACAGCAATTCTGGTAATGTCATGTAACAAAACACTAGTTTTTGCATGGCTGGTTCTCCATGGTTGTCACTAAATATACAAACCTTACACTGTTGATGCCTCTCTAAGTTGGGACGATATTTTTCTTTCAGGTTGTTTCAGACAAGAGACTGGTAAAGCATTTGCAGAAGGAAGTGGCCAGACTTGAAGCTGAGTTACGAAGTCCAGACCCTTCTTCCTCCTCATGCTTCAGGTCTCTGTTAATGAAAAAGGAGCAGAAAATTCAACAGGTAAGTTTGTTTTGTTATTAATCATACCAAAAAAAAAAAAAAAAAAAAAAGTCACTTCTTTACCTCAAGAGACAATTGTGGCTTTGGAACAATTGACAACTTGGGTCTAGACACCCCTTTGTGCGACATTTTTCAGTTTATTTTACGTATCTAGGAATTTCAACAAATCTATGTTTGCTATTGCACACGTTTTCTTAAATTTGTTTGCTCATTTTAGATGTTAAATAGCAAGGTTGCTTCTACGGCCATGTAGGTCTGGCATCATTTTTTTATTTTCTTGGAATATACACAAGAACAAACCACTTACTATAATTATATCTTTCACTCTCTGCCATCAATGTATATATTTTTCCTTATTTTGCTTGATACGGAAATGTTTCTGTTTTTTAGCTTAAAAAGAGAAAGCTAGATATGTGATGAGAAGAACCATCCTCTTTCTCTGTTTAACTTTTTCTTGTTGTTTGCTCTCTGTGAAATAAATAAAATTGCAGATGGAGAGAGAAATGAAAGAGCTTAAGCGTCAAAGAGACCTCGCACAATCCCAACTGGAACTAGAAAGAAAGGCACATAAAGAGCATAAGGTACTTTAGTGTGACTGAAGTATATAAATTCAATTCCACTGTTCGCAGTCAACTTATGGCTATCACAATTTCAGGGTTCGAACCAGTGTGGGCCTTCCTCTCAAACAGCCAGGTGTCTTTCCTTTCCAGTGGAAAATGAAACAGTTTTAAATAAACCTATTTCAGAAACTCGACCTAGAAATGCTGTTGGAAGACAGGCAATGGTGAGACAGTCAGTTAATTCAACAGATCCATCCATGCTTGTGCATGAAATCCGGAAGCTTGAGCAACGGCAAAGGCAGCTTGGTGAGGAAGCAAATCGAGCACTTGAAGTACTTCATAATGAGGTCGCTTCCCATCGACTGGGGAGCAAAGAAACGGCTGAAAGCATAATGAGGCTGTTGTCTGATATTAAGGACATACAAGCAGTTGGCTCTATTCCTGAAGATATAGTCATTGGAGATAAAGCTAACCTGAAGGAAGAACTCACTCGATTGAACTCTCAAGGGAGTGTGATTGCTTCTTTAGAAAGGAAGCTTGAGAATGTTCAGAAATCTATGGACATTCTCGTTTCATCTTTTCAGAACAGTGAGGAGATTCTAGAGTCTAAGACCCCAGAGTTCAAGACTCAATGCAAGAAGAAGAAAATGCGTCCTTTCTCCTTGAATAACAGTGCAAACATGCAAAATATAATACGGTCTCCGTGCTCGCCGCTATCCTCTTCTCGGAAGATAATGGAACATGAGACTGAGAATAAGGCACCTGACAATAACAATATGGTGCCTTGTAGCAATACATTGCCTCAGTCATTTGTAGATACCCCTATCAAGGGTCATGGGAATAATAACTCTATCTCATCAAGGGAGGGAACTCCAGTGCGGCAAGCAAATTCTGTTGATGTGAAGAAAGTGCAGAGGATGTTCAAGAATGCAGCTGAGGAAAACATACGCAGCATTAGAGCTTATGTTACAGAGTTAAAAGAACGGGTGGCAAAGCTACAATACCAGAAGCAGCTTCTTGTTTGCCAGGTTAGAACCATATGTATATCATGTGTGGTTTTCTGATATCATAATTCACTATTCGATCTCAAGAAGATATGCCTAAGTTTTGTTAAGTCAGGGAGTAGAATCACTGTGCATTATAAGTGAAAACAATCTGGCAAATAGTTTCTACTTCTTCAGATATATTGTTGTTCCAAAAAGGATTTATTTTTCCCTGGCCTGAATATTGATGATCGCTTGTCAAGATAT